>NW_015656153.1:619600-652112 GCF_001515625.1 Sinocyclocheilus rhinocerous | reverse complement strand
AAAAAAAAAAGTTTTTTTTTTTTTTTTTTTTTTGTCCACCCCAAATTAAAGGGTTGTAACATTTATGAAATTTGGTCTGATGATTATTTGTCATACAAATAATTTCACAGGGTTGAGAAATATTATTATAAAATTCTAAATATTAAATAATGCAATTTGTTAATAATGTTTAAATTAGTTTAATTCCACTCTCCATTAGATTTTTGTAATCTGCCCACCTGAATATTAATAAAATAAAGAATACTTTTATTTATTGATTTGTTTGTTTATCACAAATAATATGCAACATTTCTGTCTTAACTTATTTTCTGTATTTTCAACCATCCAGCCTTTTTCTTTCTTTCTTTCTTTCTTTCTTTCTTTTTCACAAATAATATGCAATGTTTCGGTCTTATTTTATGTGTTTTCAACCATCCAGTCTTCATTAAAAATTAAATGGTTACACTTTATTTTAAGCAGTTCTCACTATTAATAAACCATTAACTATGACTTTTGCCTTAATAAACTCCTAATTTGCTGCTTATTAATAGTTAGTTAAGTTTAGGTATTGGGTAGTAGTTGTTAAATTTAGGTATTGGGTGGGATTAGGGATATAGAATATGGTCATGTAGAATAAATGCTTTATAAGTACTAATAAACAGCCAATATGTTATTAATAGGCATGCTAATTAGCAACTTATTAGTAAGAATTGGTCCCTATACTAAAGTGCTACCAAATAAAGCAATACCTTTAAGTTTGAGAATTTAAAAAATAAGGTGAATCAAACTCTTAAAGTACCAGAAAATACCAGAAATATGTTCTTATTTAAATATATGATATGTAATTGAGATTTAAACTTCACAGTGATTGTAGTTATCGCAGATTAGCATGATTTGGTTGAATAACTGCAACAAGCTGATTATTTGCCTACAGTCAAAGCTTCTTGCATTTGAATCACAGGGTAAAGTAGTGGAAACGCAGTGAACTTCACTCTTCTGTAAACCCTCTAGTTTAAACATCCTCTGATCCAGTTTACCTCAGTGGGTGGAGATGTTGTTTGTGATGTGTTTAGTGTAATAAAATTAGATATCTTAGTGAGTGTTCAAGGAGTTCATTGTGTTCTATGGTAAATATTTGTTTGCACCTCATCTCAAATGACTTACGTCTCCCTTTAGCACACATCAAAATGCAAAGGAAAGCTTACATGTAGCTTTAACATTTATTTAGAAGCAAACAGCAGCCAACCCAAACACATGAGTGACTCTGAAATCTCTCTGATGCTGGGAATAAAGGACACATTCTGCCATGAGTCTCTCTCACTCAGTTCTTTGAAATATGACTGGCACACTCTGTTTCGCCTCCAAGCTTTTATATTCTAGCCTACAGATATGGCTCGTTCCCTCTGTCTATGGGATTTTTTTTCTCTTGTTTTATTGTCCACCAGGTGGAAAATTGTTAATAATGTAGCAGCAGCTCACCTCATTCGGTATCATACATTACTGTCAGAGTATGTACTCTGCTTTTATTTAACTTCTTGACCAATAATAAAGTATGTTCTGTATGCATGTATGTGACCTATGACATCAGCTGTGTCACTGTTGTTCAGCATTTCCATGCCTCATGGGACAGTAAAGTTTTGGCAGAAGCAGTACGTGATCTGGGTATCTTCATTCTTTTATGAATACTTTGGATTTCGACTTAATAGTAATTTAATGCACTGTGTTTTTTTGCATACTATTTAGTAGGGAAACAGGCATATTCAAACCTAGCATTCTTTTTGCAACCACCACTAATGAAATGTGGAAAACCCCTTAGTTTTCTGCACAGAAGGCTTTCATTCAGTTTTCCCCATTTCCAAAAATCATTTCCTCTGTAAAATATAGTGCTGAATTAAACTCTGAAGGAGCAAACATTAAGAATGAACTTTTTAATGAAACATGGCGTTCCCTTTTTAGTATGTAGCTCTCAGTCTTGTGAAATGTGTTAACAGTGCTGGATGATATAGTACACAGGCCATGATTAATATTATAACGTTAAAGCCATGCGGATGTGTGATCATACCCACACTTCCTCTTCGCTCAGTGGAAGCAAGTAATTCGAGGAGTTTTTCTCTTACACACACACAGCACACACACATGCTTTCTTCATGTACCCACACACACACATACATATGTACGCACTTCCTCCACAGTCTGAGGCTGAACAATCATCACTGTGAGGAATGTCCTGATGAGAAAGGATATTAACACATCTCTTGGCCAAACGTTTAGTCTGCACGAGATCAGGATCAGTCTCTCTGAATAGCTGCCAAGGTCATCAAGGTCAAGCAGCTTGTATTTGAGCAGGGATGTGAAAGTCCTGCTGAGTATGGAGCAGTTTTATTTAACTAACTAAAAGTAGCAATGCTACTAATTTAACTTCCATTTTTAGCAGCATGACTGTAGCTCTGCTGATTTAAAAAAAAAAAAAGTAGTTTCTTTCAAATACAGCATTGAAAATTCTTATTTATTTTAAAAAGTGGTATCTTTTGAAAAAGAGATATATATATATATATATATATATATATACAGAGTCAAGTGTCCCGAAAAAGAGGTATATATATATATATATATATATATATATATACAGAGTCAAGTGTCCCCTCAGATTTTTGAGCTGAGATTTTTTAGATTAAGTGGATTTTAAATGCACCTTCAAAAAAAATTTTTTTTAAATTGCAGAATAATATTTTTTTATATTTCATACAATCGCACCGGCGTGATTAGAACATGCAGTGCAACACAGCATCAATCACACACGATTCTGTTGAGCTTATGAATGCAATGACCAAATTAGAGGCATTCAGATGAGTCCTCGCTGAAACGCCGGTGTTTAGTTCACTTGCTCGCTGACTGAATTCTGCTCTCTGGCGAATTCTCTCATCAGAAACAACAAAGTGCAGATGTGCATACGACAGCTTCAGTGATTATAATGAGAGTTGAGAGTGCTTGAAAATGTTCTTTGATAATGTAAATGTTCTTTCTTTTCTTTCTGTACAACAATGTGTTCTAATTCACATTAAATACAAAGTCAGTCATATAAAAAAAAATTATGGCATGACTCCCAAATGTGGTACTTACAGGTTTTTATGCGTAGTTAATAGATTACACTATTAGGCTACTTTGCCCGTCGCCCATTATAGATCAACTAAATGCAAATGCAAAATGCATTTATTCACACATATTTGAGAATCGAGATATTTCATGATATGGGAAACACGTGTGGGAATATTTTGAATAAGGAAAAAATAAATAAAACATAAGCCTATATCATTTACACAGTGCTATCGTGGCTGCTGTATGTCACATGACAAGCCCCATCCCCTCGAACCCCCATATATGTATATATAAATATATATGTGATACTGTTCGTGTTTAATATAAATTATAAATAGTTTCATATTAAAATGCAAAAAAGATATCAGTAATGTGTATCCCGCAACTAATGTATTCATAAATTGGGGGCACAAAGTATGAAATATTCACAAACGACACAAATAATTTCAGCACACAGAATCTAAATGTGAAAACAATGACATCATTGCACACCATTAAACTGTAAGTATGAGTGTACATCCAGTAAATGTGAACGGGAACAGATGTAATCCTCATGATCTGGTTGCTGTTTCCGTGTTTGTACGAGCGCTGGCCTTTGAGGTTGCGGCAGTGTTTCTGGGTGTGTGTTTAATTTTGATACTCTTCGTGTTTAGTAAACCCGCAGAGGCTGATGTCTTATACAAATGTTTACTAAGTTATGTTTGCACTACCTGATTTATTACAGTTTTGTAACATGCTAATCTACATGTTTGTCTCTATTGTTGTCTCTGCAGCCAACGGTATGTACATGGTAAGCCAAGAAATGAGACTGGTTGTAGAAAGAGACAACGCAACTGTACGCCAACACCTCAGCAAGGTAACGATCACACAACATTTGAACAGTAAATGTGAGTGATGTAAATAAAATAAAATAAAAACTAAATTAGCCTTTGTTTGGAATAACAAACAATTCTATTAATATTTTGAAGATATCTTTTAAAGTGAATTGGTTTCTTCACGTAGGAAGGAAGAAACAATATTTGAAATGTTGTTGACAGTATGGAAACAACTGTCAAAATTTATCAATTGACTTTAAACAAACTCCAAACAGTCTTGAACTGATTTGTGTCTAATACAAGAACATCTGTATCCTTCAGTGCATTACATGCGATGTTGCATTAGACTATCACTAGCTATGTTTCCATCCAAAGATGCAAATTTTACTTGTGCGCAAAACTGGAATATCGCGTTAAACATTTGCGAATAAAGCACCGTTTCCATCCAACGAGTCAAAGAGAACAAAATCGTCACTTCCTGGTAAACTGGCACTAAATATCACTAAGAAAACTAGGAGAAGCCACTGAATATAATAATTTTCATATGCTGTTTGGAAACGCAATCTTGTAAGACAGTAATTATACAGAAATACTTTGATGACAGAATTTCCTCAGGCATTTCAGAATGACCAAAACAACATATAGAGATCGGTCCGCTGGTTAGTCAATTTATCCCGTCTCATAGCGCAAAGTCACATGACCTTTTCAATGCGCATGGTGGAATTTATTCGGTAAATGTGTTTCCATCGTAGTTTATGTGCATTTTTTCTTATCGGATAAAAAGTTTATCCTACTCAATTGTGCGCATAAGTTTTTTATGCGCATTTTTAGAGCTTATGCGCATCTTGACATTTCCATCCAGCGTTTTTTTTAAGTGATATTCCAAAATGCGCATAAAAATAGGTGGATGGAAACATAGCTACTGTCCCTATAATGCATAAGGCAAACAAGTGTGGTCTCTTTATTAATCAGTCAATGTACACATCCAGTGTCACTTCTGGAAATACATTAAAATATGCATTATATTTAACATAGATAAATATTAGAATTAGTTAGGGATTCAGTGATATTAAAATTAGCTAAAAATTCTGTAGCTAATAAATTGCCAGTAATGCTATTTTATACCATTTTGTCTGAATAAATACAATTAAAAGACTAAAAACAGTCATTTCAAATGTTACAAGTGGATTTAGGCATCATAATGTACACTATGAAAATGCATATTTATTTTGTTAAAGATCACATTTATTATTGTTTTTTAAAATTATCTTAAAGTGAGTGTTGCATGACTGCAACGGTAATCTAAATGTAAAATAGTGGAATGCACAATTAAATATGGAAAATTGACTTATTGATTTTTTTTAAAAACTCGAATAATTGCTGATAATCAATATGCTTCAGATATGTTGTGCATCCCTAAAATGATTGATCTCATTAACTGTAATTGTTAAAAAAATTCTGGTTTCAAGTAGAGGTTTTTGTTCATATTTTTGGCCATTTTTCTTAGTTTGTGGCCGAAATGTCGATGCATAACTAGAAGAAGACTGTAATAAATTAAACAAATCACAGAAGTAACTTGCCAACAGCGTTGTTCCCCATGCATGGGTATTTGTTTTTACTGAAACAATGAGATGACGCAGCTTTCCTTAATTTCCTACATATTAACAGCGCTGATCAAAGAGATTTGGGAAGCCTCTAAACATGTTAGACGCAGATGAAGCCCACGCTGACTCACCCTCAGAGAGCTGATAACCAATCAAACAATATCAGATCTCAAAGAACGTTCCTCCAACCCACGCTTCGGTTTTTTCAACGGATGCATGGGCGGAAGAACCATATGTACCTTTCAGTACCATGGTGTGATGCAAAGCAGAGACTGCGTACATATGCAGAGGGAGGAGGACGGGGCTGCTGATGGTCTATATCTGTCATCCGTTAAATAGGTGATATCTTCACTGCTCTTAAGAGTCGCATACTCGAGACCTGCGTCTTATGTTACACATAGCACCTCGACTTGAAGAAATTCCTTGAGCCTGGAAACCGGTCGAATTTTTCCCGGTCTGATCTGTGCATCCCACCCGTAATTCGAGGGAGGAAGGAAGCTCTTCCATTTCTCTGACAACCATTGTCTGTATGAGTGTCAGAGTATGTGGCGTTCTTTGGTATCGGCTTCGCAGTCCGTCTTGCTTGCCAATAGCGATGCTAGAATAATTTTCTTCCGAAAAAGCTGAAGGTGAAGACAGGAGGTCATATGTTTAAACCCCTCTCAGCCTTAAACCACATGCATCTGACTCCTCTATTAGATTTATGGGCTGTGGTGAAATCGATCAGGCCGACAGATGTAGAACCCATCACGATTAACTGGTACAGTCGGCAAAGGCCAAACATTATGCAGTTTGTCATAGAAATCATGCAAAGCAGTTGACAAGAGAATTTGATCTTTCTATTGTGTACGGCTCTCGAGGTCTCACCAATAAATAGCCTTTAGAAATCTGCACGGGTGGTTTTTCCTTTCACATTGATGTTATTGGCACCGTTCGGCCGAGGTTACAGCAGCCTGACTGAAGGAAAAACCCTTCAAGTGTCCACACTGGTGTCCGAGGGGATGTGGTGGACATAGTGGATTTAATGTCAATCTTTCTTAAATTTTGTTTTATTGAAACACAATCTTGATTGTTTTCCCATTTGGATCCTCTGTGAAGTTCTCAGTGTGCCTCGCCTTTGTTAAAGACTTTCTATATGATTTATTAAGTTATTCTGCTTTATAGATTTATGGCACATGATGAATTTTATCTGCCAAAGATGTGACTGATTATATCTTGACTAGAGATGTAAATTTATTGCCTTAATTAGTACAAATAATAATATATGACCCTGGACCACAAAACCAGTCATAAGTCGCTTGGGTATATTTGTAGCAATAGCCAAAAATACATTGTATGGGTCAAAATTATAAATTTTTCTTTTATGCCAAAAATCATTAGGATATTAAGTAAAGATCATGTTCCATGAAGATATTTTGTAAATTTCCTACCGTAAATATATTAAAACTTCATTTGGATTAGTAATATGCATTGCTAAGGACTTAATTTGGACAACTTTAAAGGCAATTTTCTCAATATTTTGATTTTTTTGCACCCTCAGATTCCAGATATTCAAATAGTTGTATCTCAGCCAAATATTGTCCTATCCTAACCAAACCATACATCAATGGAAAGCTTATTTAGTCAGCCTTCGGACGATGTATAAATCTCAATTTAGAAAAATTTACCCTTATGACTGTGGTCCAGGATCACATATAAAAACTCTCAAGTCCCCTGGTTTTTTTAAGTTGTATTTTAATTAAACAGATTATCTTTTATATTGGGGCTTTTCTCAACAGATATTGATTTATGCAATTATTTGTGATTAGTGTATAATGTAATTCATTCCAATAAATGTTTTAATTGACATCCATAGTTTAAACTCTTTTTCACAAAGAAAAAAAAGTTTTAGAGCTTCAAATTATGACATCATTCATAATTTGATAC
Source organism: Sinocyclocheilus rhinocerous (assembly GCF_001515625.1). Lineage (NCBI taxonomy): Eukaryota > Metazoa > Chordata > Actinopteri > Cypriniformes > Cyprinidae > Sinocyclocheilus > Sinocyclocheilus rhinocerous. The sequence continues at coordinate 644,692 of NW_015656153.1, read as the reverse complement.
TTCTAGTTACTTCTGACATCTTGAGGTGTGCTGAGGAACATGAAGGAGCAGCATACTGCAGACTCCAGTGGTGGTCTAAGTTCCTATGTAAATCAAATGGGAGGGCTGCTACTTTTGTTATTCTAACATCACAGATTGTGCCTTTAAAATGAAAGATGAGGTTTTTATCAAGCAGTGACATACAGGTACTAGCTCTCGCTTAAGTGGCTGTCAGAAAAACAGAAAAGCCTTTCGATGTATTTATTGTTTTAGTTCTGCTCTTGTTATGATACATGGACATAGTGGTGAATCCCACATACAGTATGAGAACAAATTTAAATCATGTTAATGTCTTAATCGGCTCTGCTGATTTTGTTTTCTTCTGTCAGCTTATTTTTTACTATGGAGCCACGGATCACTGGTGCCCTGTGCAGTATTACCGTGATATCAGAAAAGACTTCCCTGAAGGGGACATTCGTCTGTGTGAGAGGGGCATCCGGCATGCATTTGTCCTGGATGCAGGGGAGGAAATGGCTAACATGACGGCAGAGTGGATCTTTGATGATTGAGTACGCTCTGACTGCCAGATTAACATTTTATTCCTCTTTAACCTCTACCAGCCAAATATTCTAACTGAGCCCCCTGTGAGAGTTTTTTAATGCGACCAGTTTTTTAGGATGTATTACCTATTTCCATGGCAAAGCATCAAGTTTGTCACAAAACACTTCACAAAGGTGCTGTATGACGGATGTATTGGTGGCATTTTATTTTTCAAATATTCATGATTGTAAAATATCTGGTATTTTGATTCTCAAATATGTGTAAGTAAATGTATTTTGTCCCTCAACTATGCGGTGTATTGCTTTAGTTTACTTCAAGAGTCTCTACTTTCTGTCAAGTGGACATTGTAATTGTCTGTTTGTGATGTTTATGGGAATGATTTCTAAACACACAAATGTGCAGTGGGGTGTGGAGCAGGACACATGTCAATTATTTATTTATTTTAGTGGAACATGGTAATTTTTGAAACTTGATTTAACCAGACAGCTCACATAAGAAGAAAAATCGTATATATGACGACCTGGCATGAAGATATTGTCCTCTTGATGGGAAATGTATTTTTATAATTTAAATGATTTTATATTATTATTCAATAACATCCGAAGGTTAAAAAACAATACTACTATATTACAAACCACACAGAGAATGTAACATTTGTACTTCTATGTATTTCTATATTAATTTAATTACAATGTTGATTGTTATGTATACAATCTTTTAAATGTTTAGTATGTAAAGAGGTTTTGCTTAATATTTATTTCCCATTGTATATCACTCTTGTATGATTATTTTAGGTTTTTCAGTGAAATGTTTTACACACAGAACATGTGATTTGATTTCTGTCTGAAGCGAAATTTTATTATTTTGGCAGGAAATGCCTGTACTAGAACGGGTCAAATACGGTCCTGTCAGCAATGACCTGGGACCTTGTAGAACCACAAAATTATGAATTTTAATGAAGCTCGGGCTAACCCTCATTTAAGGCTGGAAAATTATGCATATTTGAGCTTTCTCCATATGCATGGACCTCAACATTAGCCCTGGATCATTTTTATTTTCCAGACGGCATCAGCAGGACTTTGGAATAGTGTTTTAGTGCCCCAACTTGGCTCCTGACACCTCCCAAGAGTTTGCTTTATGGTGAATAGAGGAGCCAAAGCGGGACCCCTTATAAGAAAAGCCGGCTGTAGGTTTGTTCTCTGCTTGCATGGCTTCCTGGGGGTTACCAAGTGAAATATTTTGACAGTTTACCTCAACAGCCCAGGGACCAGTAATATTATTCAGTCCTCTAACCACCTCAGTCAATGTATTGAAACATCAAAACTCTCATATTTTACTCTGATGCTCAAAGTGACTTGATATGGTATTCCTGACCTTAAAGAAACAGTTCACCCAAAAATGAATATTCTGTCATCATTTACTCACTGTTTTAAACCTGTATGACTTCCTTTATATTTGGGACACATACCCTGTTCCAAATTTGACCATATAATGGAAATGAACAAGAACTGTGACTGTCAAGCTCCAAAATGACAAAAAAGCACCATAAAAGTGTCATAAAATGGTCCGTATGAATCTGAAGCCTCATACCAAAATGTAGATCTTTTTTTTTTTTTAAAAAGGCATGAGATTCACCACTTTCCCCGCTGCATTCCTGAGAGAAGTGGTGAACGGATCTTTTCAACAAATCATTTGAATGATTTGTTTACAAATCAGATCCTCGGGTTCTCAAGTTCAACTCATTGTCTCAGCCTTGTTGAAACGATTAACAGCCCATTGATATGAGTCAATAACAGAATTTCAGTCTGCTTCGAAAGATTTAGAATATAGTGCATGAGTCACTTTGACCACTTTTGTGATACTTTTAGGGTCTGTTTACAGAGATGCATTTTTGCATTTAAAAATAGGATCCAACTGCAGAGGCACAGCATTGGTTACTGGAAATGAAGGCAGGATTTTGACTCATTTTTTGCTTGAACTTTTAACTTGTCGTCAAAAAGTAGTGAGGTGTGACTCAATGTCAAAGACATAAGTCTAGCACGTTAAAAATAATTACAGATATTAAATCTAAAAAGCAACACAGTGAAACAAAGTAGTGTTCTGCACTGTAAACAATGAGTTGTACATGATTATTGGTGTTTTATAAGAAACTTCATTCAGTGTATCACTTGCCTTTTCTTTGTAATTATTTGTGAAATTTACTAGCAGTTTCTGAGTGAAAATGGTTTCGTCAACAGTTTTTTCAGTTTATGAACCGGCCCTTATGGTGCTTTTTTGTCATTTTGGAGCTTAACAGCACAAGTACTTTAAGTATATGTCAAAAAGTGGCTATTCTAATTCACTTGAGTTTTCATTTATGGGTGAGCTATTTATTTAGAAATGGGGACAGGCTTTGGTACAACACCACAGATCCTCAACAAGCATCGCCACGTGGCCCTTCCACACCAACTTGTTCAGTTGATTTGAAATCTGTCTTCTTCAGTACCAGGACGTCCTGTAGGTGGACCGCTCCGGCAGTGATTGGCGCATCCGAGCGGCTCAGCAAACGGAGAATAAATATTTCCAGCTGATCCGTTTCCCCTTCTCTCTGAGAGTCGGGAATCTCCGTGTAAGCCCAGGTCTCTTTAATCTTCCTTTCCAGGCTTCTCAAAAAGAATGACAAAGCCCCTTAATTTGCTTATCCTTGATTTAAACCAGGAGGCAGGGCTAGTTCATAGAAGGAAATGGAGTAATCCTGCCCGGGTGGATTGAATTGTGGCAAAGCAAACAAGCTTTACTGTTTTACGTCTCCAGAGTGGTTTGGGTTCTCTTGTGGTGATGAAGAATCGTTCCAGAGATATTCTGGTATTTTCCTGCCAAATATCATCTGTAATAGATCATTTTCTTTTCCCCTGGTTTTTGTTATGTTTTGTTTTGACATGGCAATAGTTACTCTTTGTTCCCCTCTCTCTCTCACTTTTGTACCAACTTAACATCATCTGATACGCTCTGATCCGGGGATAAAATTGAAATAGATCTTTTCTACTATATGTAAGCCTACTGTATTTGGTGTTGTTGTGAGATTTGTCTTCCAAAAAAGTATTTTCTTATTATAGCAGCACCGATACTGTGGCCATTTCCTATGCATATATATAATTCAGGTCCCACATTCTCCTACAATGACACAAACTGTGAGTGTAGGAAAAGCAAACAGTGCATCCCGTCCCACAAGCCTGTTCTCACGGGAGTATTGAAAATGTTTTTCAGGTTGTGTAACTTACAGAGAGCCAGAATTGTCCCCCACGGTGGCCCATCATTGCTATTGATTCGGTTTAAGGGAATTAGATCACTTTAAATGCAGTATTTACATTAACATCAGAGTGTAATAGTGGAATCATATGCGCAGAAATGTATGAAAATCTTAATGGGAAAAACACACTAAAAGACAAGCCGGCCAACGCTGAGTTTGATGAAATGACCTGCCTTTGCATTCAACTATATTAAAGTGCTGATAACCATGTGCATGAAACCAGAATGCTTCAGTTACTACTTTACCAGTCTTTAATATTTTGTGGGCACTAGTTTCATAATTAAGTTTGCTGTAATGCTGCATATTGCATATGGTACATTCAGAAGGGATGCATGAAACAGGTGTGAAAAATCTGGCAAGCTGATTCGCAGTTCTGGAAAAGCTTTGTAAAATAGTAAATGCCCAATTCTTTTGGAAAGAACATGTATTTCATTATACAGCATTCTAGTTTAAGTGCAAACTAAAATGTATCCTATTAGAAAACTGTTATGAATGCATGTGATCCTACAGTTTCCCCCATTGTATTTATAATTTACCTGTTCGATATATGCAGTTATGACGTGCACTCGCAATGGAAATTTCACTACTTGTTGAAATTATAGATTTTTAAACTTAAGTATTACTTTGTTTTAAAATATTTCAATAAAAATCATCTAAAATATTTGAGAAAATATGTAGAAATTGATAAATGGCCAATATATTACAGAAACGTGGTCACTTCTTAGCTTACCAAAAATCTTTTTTGAATTTAGAATATTTATTGTGTCATATATATATATATATGTGTGTGTGTAGTATTTTTCTTTTTATTATTATCCTTAAAATAGCATTAATACCCACTTTCAAATGTTAAGCCTTCATTTCTAAATTAAAGATTCAGGCCAGTAGTACTACAGAATCAGACTGTATTTGTCCCAAATGCCAAGAAAACATTTGGATGACAGCCTCATCATTTCCTCCATCTCAAAATGTCTATCAACTTTTTGACCTGAATGAGAATGTATATGACCAAAGTGGCTCTCAGGAAAAGACATCTGGACAGATGTCAAAGTCTGGACACTACAGTGCTGTTTTTGGTCTCAATTGTGACTGCGACGTGATTCAATAAAAAAAGAAACAAGCGTGTTTAAAAAGATCCTTCCTCTCTTAAAGAAAAACTGTATCCCCTCTTGTCATATACTCCAGGCAGTTGTTCAAATATTTGGGGGTCAGCGCTTATTTAAAACCATCTGAGAAATGGACTTGGTTAGGGGCCACCTATTTTCTGTTCCTAATAATTGTTTGATATAGTGTATTATTGCAGTATCCGTAGACTCAGCAAAGGAAATTTTAGCGACCTTGATTCAGATTAGTTATGCTATCCATCAAAAACAGATTAACAGATGGCATTTGAATAAGTTATCTCTGTTACTCCTTTTTAAATATTGGAGGTATTGTAATAAAAGTGACTGATGATCCATCTCCTATAGTTGCTCTAACATCATAACCTTCTCTGGACATGTGCTCAATGGCAGGGCACAAAGTCATTCATTTTGTTTTAAAAAACCTCCACGGCGACCCTCCGCTCACATTAGTGTTTCCTGGAGTTCAGCACACAATGCTGCACAGCTCCCCTACCAGCGCCGGACAATATCATATCCCCCTCTTCACCCGGTGTTGTATGGAATTTAGAATCACCTGGAAACTTCCTGAATACTTGCTGGCAAAAAAATGAGACAAAATACAAACCCAATAATTATTCCGGAACCGTGGGTGAGTCAGACAGTCACCGAGGGTTCACTTTCATGTGGATGTCTGGGAAAGAAGATTTGCTGCGGGAGTGTTTTTTTCTTTCCATCAATACACTTTTTTTTTATTTTTATAAAATCATCTGTACAACAAATGGCAGTAAAGAAGAGTGAAAAGATGCTAAGTGTGTTTACATTTTGTTTTTAAATTTCAATTTGTTTTTTATATATTTATTTCATACATATACCAATAAACAATATATCCAAAAAAAAAAGAAAAGCAATATATTGCCGATAATTTACATTTGAATTATGTACACTTCCTTATCTAACAGTATACATACTCTTACATACACAGTGCATTTACAATAAAAAGTAAATAACAAAAAAAGACATTCTCCCATTTTTTGTAGTATGAAAATGATCATTTTCTTAGCCAGATAAATACAATAAATGCATTAAATTAAGAAAAGCGCTTTGGCATGTGTACAATAATTTACACTTATATTTTAACCCTTTGTTCTAATAAAACAAATCAGTCACGGCTTTATGGTTCCCTCCATATTTTTTTAAGCAACATATATTTTACCAGCTTAGGTACAGTAAAGTAAAACAGATGTCGGTGAAGGTAAGTTAACATTGCTTAGCACTGATCAGCTTGTATATTCCAGGGGTGCCAAACCCCTTAACTGAACCATGACAATCCTGCAGGATTTGCATTCATTTCTCTGAGAGCACTTGGCATAGTAAATTGAAACTCCTTCTCTACTAAATGTCTCCTGAGGCTTTTCACTTTAGTCAAATAGCGAGGCACAACTGAGGTAACCCATGCAGCGCTTAAGCTGATAACCTCCAGACCTCCGAACAACAGACGAGGCAACGGCACTCTTTGTGCCTCTTTATCTCCTTAAACCAAAGATGGCGTCCCCTAATGTTATTCTGTTCCAGCTAGGTGTGGTATCATGATCGTGTCAATACTGAAATAAAGGCTGCTTATAAAAAGAATCAGATTGTTTGGAGAAACTGCCTTGAGAGGAATTAGATTAAGGAGCAAGCACATACGATTGAAATTGTTTACAATGAGAGGAGATAAAGACCTCGAGAGAGGGATATTGCTTGAACTATCCTTGTCTGGCCAAATGAAATTAATTTGTTTGAAATAGATGTTGAAGATCTAATTTTTGCTTTATCTTTCCAAACAGTCCGGTTCAGTCCTGCAGAACAAGATTTTGCCTCAGAACAAAAACAGCTCTGCACAATTTGAATGGGAAATCAAGAAATACTGTGAGAGATGCAACTGTTTTCAACATAATTTTAAATGGTAAATTGAATTTACTTCTGCAAAAGTACTTACAAACAATCAAAACAACAAGCTTATAAACTAACAGTCACGACAGTAATGTACCGTAAAACCACACAGGAAGTTTTCTTCAGATTTCGTGACATTATATTGTTCTGAACTGCACAGATGCTCTGGCTAATTCTTCTGTGGTCTGTTGATTTAGGAATGTAACTTTCATACTGCCACCGTGGACAATTTGGGTGATTATCATTCCCATACAATGAGACCAACATTGATTGAGGGGAATTACCATGGAGAAATGTCAAAAAAAGAAAAACAATTGCTGTTATGAATTAAAAATCTGCTTTGTATTTCTTCATAGAGGAAACAGTTGATGTTATATAAACAGTAAGCAGGCAAATATTTCTGCTCTGACACTGAGATTAATGAACGCTAGAAGCTTATTTTCATTTTGTTCTTGTGGCTTGATGTCATTCAGAAGAAGTTCTATCTAAAACGTTCACATAAACTAACATGAATTTAAGGAGATAATTCACCCAAACTTTCTTTCTTCTGTGGAATATAAAAAAAATATTTTGAGAAATGTTTTTTGTCCATACAATGGAAGTCTATGAACATTCTTCAAACATCTTCTTTTATGTTCAGCAGAAGAAAAAAAAAACATACAAGTTTGGAATGACATGAGGGTAAATAAATGATGAACCCTTTAAAGCATTTAAATTGGGCATAAATTAGGTTCCTTTTTGTTTTTGTTATATTATGGGACAATGCACCTTTTTACCTTGTGGCTGTCATTCATAAATAAACAATTTAAATTAAACATTTGAGGAAACACAGTGGATTTGTATGATAACCCATAGTAAGACATGACAATTAAAGGATAAAAGTAATCTAATCTAATTACCAGCTCAAGTAAACAAACTCTCTCAGTAAATGCAGGTGAACACTGAAGTCTTCAAACAGCCAAATCTGGTGTCAGAATAAAACAAAACAATCATTTTGATTTTGGCTCCACAATGCCTTTCACAAAATAAGGTCTTAGGTCGCTCAATGCAATGAAGTCATTTATCTTGCACATATTGCACACATCATGTACTATAATGCAGCTCTATCGTCTGACCGAAGCCAAATGTGGTGTCATCAACATAAAACGCCTGGGTTCTCATTCTCATTAAATAGCTTAATTTTAGGTTTAGCATTAACTATGTTATTTTAAGAATATAAAATGATGTGCTTAACAATGTTATGGTTTATTACATTGGTCTGTTGGTTCTAGAAGCATCTAAAGCTCCAAAAAGGAAAACCATATATATATATATATACCCTACTGTTGACTACTACTGACTAATCACTCCAAAGCTGCAGAAAAATGATATCATGACAAATGCTGATTGGCTGATGAAACCACACATGCACAGTACCCAATCCTTTACTAGTGACTATCCTGAGCTATGACAAAAGACTGGGTAAAAATGTCAATTTTACATGTTTAAGAAAGCCCTGTGCACTGGTAAAACACCTAAATAAAATACAGCTATTTTGAATGGTCGTCAGTTGATAAAGATGTTTTTGCAACCACATGGTGTAGTTACAACATCTACCAGCAGGGGCTAATGAGGCCATGCTAACCAGCTAAACTTGGACCCCTTAGATTTAGAATGGAGTCAAACTTTCACTCAGTCAATGCCATATTTAATTAAGGCCACCAGACTCCACGGAGAAAAATTTTCAGAGGCACTATCGAAATTCTTCTGAGCTATTTCATCTTGAATATAAGCTGACTGTCATGCAAAGCACCTTTAACTGTTATACATGTTATAGTTGCGTGCTACCGCTGACAGATTCTCAGACTCTGACAGAGTCTTAACGGGGCCAACATTTCTACCGCTGCTGCAAGGATACTTCAACACTCTATCATTGAGTTTATATTAACAGGATGTAAAATACTTTCTGGAAAGCCTATGTTTTCACTAATTTTCCGTTGAGGAGTTATTTATTTGGTGTTGTAAGGGAATTTGGAGCTGTTCGGCACACATGTCCTTCGCTCACTTCTAAAACACAACTCAATGTCTTGTCGCCGTCTGAACATACACACATGCTCGTTGTCACACATTTACACACGGTCCATCTCACCAGCTCTGACTCCATCTTGCCCACATATGAGGCCTCTGCGTATGAGGCAGCGGCAGCATTCGGATAGTGTCCAGGGGTAGTTCACCCCTCACTCACATTGCTACCTGCACCCACAACTCTCCACCACCATGTCCTCATACTGTTTATAAACCACGTTATTCCCAGAGTCAATGTACAGGATGCTGATGGGACTGAGTTTAGAAGGAACACAACAACTGGGAGGGGTGGACTCCGGGTCCATGGAGTTCATGAGAGTCTGGATGATGGCGTGGTTGGTCGGTTCCAGGTGTGAGCGCAAGGGGAAGTCACACAAACCCTCACAGTGATAAGCTTCGTAATCAAGCGGCGCAATAATCCAGTCGTCCCAACCCAGTTCTTTGAAGTTCACGTGAAGCGGCTTCCGGCTGCAACGTGTTCTCCGTCTGCCACCACCCTTTCCTCCACCGGCGCCTCCTGTTGCGGGTCCTACACCAGAACGGCCTGCTAGTGCAGTCCGCCTCCTCCGCCGATGTCTCGGATTATCTTTAATACCATGCTCGGGTGCAGGATTAGGAAATTTACGACTTTTCATGGCCTTTATCTTCTCACGGATCTCCCTAAAGAGGTTCTCCTTCCTCCGAGCTCGAGTAAAAGCCACCAGTAAGGCCCTTTCGTGGGTCTGCTGATCCTCATGGCTCAGACCCAGCATGCCGGGATGCACCACCTCATTATTTGAATCAGAAATGGCGGATATGCTGAAGCACAACGGCCTGCTGCCTTCTGCGGCCCTGTTCAACTTGAGGTGGGTCTTCACGCTTGTGCCTACGTCAAACACGTCCCATGTGGCTGAAGCGGTATCTAGAAGATCAATGGTCCTGGAAGTAAGGAGCCGAGGTTGGTTAGAGGATCCCGGGAGGGAGCAGGTGTGAAGGAGTAGTCGGTACAGGTTCCCACCAGTGGAGAGTAAACTTAAGACATCAGGCGGTGGCCTCCTCAGAACCCGCAGCTCCACCTCCATCAGTTTGTCCAGTCGTGAGAGACCAGACAGGTCGAATGTGTACTGCTGGTGGAACTTTAGAGAAGGATCGTCTGAAGGTATAAGAAAAAGGATTGATTAGCATTGAAATAAGAAATAGAAGAAGGAATTTGAAGAGTTAATGCAGCAAGAGGCAGACATGAATGCGTTTCCTCACCTTACTATGAACGGTCTTACATATGGCTTTTGAGAAAATGGCATACGCAAATTGTCAGTCCTTCTACTCAATGAGAATAACATTCAAGGGCCTGAATGATTTCTCCAAACACGAGGTGCAGCATGCTCACGGAGACCAGGTGGAGAGCATTTGGCTGACCTGTCAGACTGTGTCTGCCTTTGGCAGCATCTGCTAATTACGCTGATTGAGTGAGAAGAAGGTTTGGCAGGACATTGGAAATGCTCAGCCTTCCTCCTTCCACTATATGTCCTCAGGAGGATGTAGTAAATTTGAAAGGTGGGTGGCTTAAGGGTGTAATTAAATGTTAGGTAACATTTCAAGCTGAGGTGGACCTCAGTTTTCTGTGGCCACCATGAACTGGAAGTGGTCTTTCATTATTCGCACAGCTAACTTGAAATCACTGCGGGGAACAAAATCTCTGACTGCAAGATGTTGTCCTCTCCTTTTTGTCTGGAGAAAGAAATTGGCTAAAAGAACACATCCAATACTCAGTCTCATCCGTGACTGAAAGGATGCAGAACCAACCTTTGCTAAGAGAGACCAGACTTTACGCTCAGAGTAAAACAAGCTTCAATGTTGACATCTTGACATCCAGTTCAAGAAATGGAACCCAGAGTACTATGCAACCTGATATAGAGACCACAGTTTCATGGGGTAAACATGAAGAGGATTCTTCCAATATGAGCTGGCTGCACAAAAACCCAAGGCCAGATTGGGACATATCATATTGATGTTATATTACGAGAGAACCTTGAGAATAATGGTAATTGTAAACTGTTTCGAGCCACCAGATTTTTGGGGTTTGGCCACAAATGCTGTACCTGTCCTATGGTGCTACATGAGAAGGAGCATCCAAAAGAGGTGTTTTTAAAGAAAAGCACTATATATTTCTCTCCTTTCTGAGACAAAGGAATGCTATAAAAATGAAAGGTGAACAGAGGGGAGGGGTGTAGAGTAAAGCATCCTCCTCAAAGCTAATATCCGCTTGCCAGACTAAACAATAACATAACCTAGAAAATGAACCGAGGCAGGCAGGGACTCAAGTTCCTTGGGCCTACATCTAGTGTCTGTATTTGCTGTTTATTGGCTTCAGACAATGCACAGTCATAATTTGGTCACCAAACTATGTTATGGATTTAGTTTAGATTTTTTATTTATTTTTTTTTACATTGACATTTTGCATTGGCATCATTTATGATGGGGACAGGTGGGACAATCTTTACACAAAGCCATGCTGCACTCCCAAGCCAGATTTGAACCAGAAACAACCCATATTCAAACCAAACACATTACCATTGAACCAACAACAAAATTCTGGACCCATAAGCATCAGATGTATATGTGAAGGTATATAATTAAATATTTAAATATGTATATATTTAAATATATATTCATTTTAGCATTTGAACTGGTCAGAATGATTGCTACCTCATATACCTATGCATAGTCTATAAGATTAATGTCAGAAAAAATGCTATTGAAATTGTTGATTTAAATTTTTTTTTTTTTTTTTACATTACTCATTTAATATATTAAGATTGTGATGTCATATCTACCACTGTGCCCCGTTTTGTGTGTGTGTGTGTGCCAATGTGATGCCAATGGTTTTATATTTACTTTATAAGAACTAATAGAGTTCAAATAAAATTTCATGACTCTTCACTATTCGCAAAATGTGGGCAAATATGAGTGGAAATATAATGCTTGGAATGCATATAATGCTAATTATTACCCTTAATACTCTTGAACAAATGTGGCATTGCCACTTTTTATTATTCAAAGGCTGTGCCCTCAAATGTAATAACTGGCCTGTCAATATATGAATGTCACTTCAATCTATCGAACACAGAAGAACCTTTTTGAATACTAGAAAAAAAAAATGTTTTTCACGCATATCTCCATATATTTGGTCGGGAGGAGAGCTGACATACTGCATTTCACAAATCCTGTATTTTACGTGACAATCTTTATTTGAACATAAGTTTTAAATTAAAATGTTTCTCTATCTTTATCAGCAACACCTGGAGGGGAGAACGCGTGCTCCGTTTTAGATACTTTAGCTCAAGGTGCTGCTGAAGTTTATTTGTCACAGATGTTGGAAATTTGAGACATTTGACTTCATATTTCTTTTTGGGAATTTTATGTATTTCGAAAATATTATTCAGAAGTAGATGATCCTGAACGAAATTAAACTTGAGCTGTACATATGGGATCGCGAATTTACATTATAACAATCCATCACTGAGCCAGAGTATTTAATCAATTATGTCTCTTTACTAGTTGAACGGCCAATGGACAGGCTATCCGCATAATTCTAATTCACGCAAAACTACACATTTCTCCAATTTATGCACAGACCAAAATTAAGATATTTTTATTGCCATCTTTTTTTCTGGATTCATAATGATGTGCCATCAATAATAATAATAATAGGGGTTCGTAATTATAATGATTAATATTAGTAACAATATCGTTGTCGGCAACAAATAATATTATTCGATAATAATATCCAGAGCATCAGACAATTTCTATATATCATAGGTGAAATATACTCTACTGTCCTCATGTATAAACTTAAAGTCTTACTATCAGTCACACCGAGATCAATCATCTTACAGTGTCAGCTGTCATATTACAAGCATGATTTATTACTGCAGCGTATACCTTATGCCATTCATTACAATTGATGATTTTATGTGCCAAGTATAATATATCAAAATAAACATTTCAGGCCCAATCTGAAGGAGTGAAATCCGCACCGATGGCCTCAAGCAGATCATCTTACAACCCATCTATCTATCTGTCTGTCTGTCTCACCGGTGGATCAATCTCACTCACCTTGTCCCAGGTCAATGAAGCTGGTCACTGTATTGGCATATCTCCTGGAGCGCGTCTGGCTGCCGTTGCTTCCCCGTCGATCCAGTTCCGATAGAGTCCTGTACAGAGAGATCATGTAAGACGGAACATGAACAGATGTGGAGTCGTTCCGAGAGCTCGCGCTGGCTTCTGCAGGACCGCGCGCATCCAGATGTGAGTGGAGCCCGTTATCAGAGGGGTACTGCACCGATCCCAGCACCACTGCCTCAAGAACATTCCCAAAGCAAAAAGAAAACCATAGGAAGGGAGCGGCAGTCTTCTTGGGAGTCATTTTCAGTGGTCTCTGGCCGAAAATGGCAAAGTTGGATGGACTTGATGACTTTGGAAACTCCCCTTTGCTCTTTAGATAGTGTTAATATCTTGAACGTGAGTAACACTGAATGCCTGTTGCTCTGTATTCAGATAGCGCCCCCCTTTGGAAAGATATTTGGAAGCGGTAACGTGTGTTTTAAGTCAGGATTCTAGGAGTGGGCTGATATTATTGGCAATTTTGTCATTTCTAAATAAATAAAATTATGCTAAACAGACTGAGCTTAAAGTAAAGAATGAAAAGAATTATTCTGCTTTGCTATGAATTTTCTTAGTACACTTGTATTGTTTTTTATATAGCATTGACATTTTTCTTCAAAATAAGCATAATAATTTAAAATAAGCGTATTGGAAGTATTCGGAAAAGTTGCTTTTCATGCTGTAACATCTTTTGCGCAATCGACCCCGTTTAATGCGCGCACACTGCCATCTACCGTTGACAACACTTAACTAATACACGTGCAAAGTTTATGCAAGTTAAATTACAGTACAAAACCGCTAATAGTAAAATCCGTTTTCACTGCAGGAATAGTAGTCCATGCTTTTAAGTACAAATACTGCCTTTCTTATAGGCTACATATGCTAAGGGGGAACAGAGTTGTCACACTTCTTACTCGGGTTAATATTTCTCAGTGTAGTTTTCTTTTTGAAAGTCAATTTCTGTATATATCAAATCACTGTTGTGGCCAAAAATACAACATACGAAAATATGACTATAAAGCCACTAAAGGCATTCACTATGTTATATGATATTCCCTCTGCTGTGCAAGCCATTAGTGAATGCATTCATGCAGATTAATAGCATGGATTTTGATCTGATTCTTTCTTCATGCTGTCCATTTTTCTACTAATTTACACCTTGTCAGCTACCAAAAAATAAAGACTATCATATACATAATCAGTCAAGCATATGCTTCTTTTCACTTGTCACTTGCTGGAATCAAAGAAGGAGCATTACAATCCATTACTTTTTCATTACAGCTAACATCTGCTCAACTTAAGCTGAAAATGTCCATCTGAAAATATGGTACCATGGAGATTTAACTTTGGATCACAATGTTGAGGTAAAGCACATTTCCAATGGTACTACCTGAACACCTAATTTATATACAGTGGTGTGAAAAAAATGTTGGCCCCTTCCTGATTTCTTATTTTTTTTACATGTTTGTCACACTTTAATGTTTCAGATCATCAAACAAATTTAAATATTAGTAAAAGATAACACAAGTGAACACAACATGCAGTTTTTAAATGAAGGTTTTTATTATTAAGGGAAAACCAAATCCAAAACTACATGGCCCTGTGTGAAAAAGTGTTTGCCCCCTAAACCTAATAACTGGTTGGGCCACCCTTAGCAGCAACAACTGCAATCAAGCGTTTGCAATAAGTTGCAATGGGTCTGTTACAGCACTGTGGAGGAATTTTGGTCCACTCATCTATGCAGAATTGTTGTAAATCAGCCACATTGGAGGGTTTTCGAGCATAAACCGCCTTTTTAAGGTCATGCCACAGCATCTCAACAGGATTCAGGTCAGGACTTTGACTAGGCCACTCCAAAGTCTTCATTTTGTTTTTCTTCAGCCATTCAGAGGTGGACTTGCTGGTGTGTTTTGGATCATTGTCCTGCTGCAGAACCCAAGTTCGCTTCAGCTTGAGGTCACGAACAGATGGCCGGACATTCTCCTTCAGGATTTTTTGGTAAACAGCAGAATTCATGGTTCCATTTATCACAGCAAGTCTTCCAGGTCCTGAAGCAGCAAAACAGCCCCAGACCATCACACTACCACCACCATATTTTACTGTTGGTATGATGTTCTTTTTCTGAAATGCAGTGTTACTTTTACGCCAGACGTAATGGGACACACACCTTCCAAAAAGTTCAACTTTTGTCTCGTCAGTCCACAGAGTATTTTCCCAAAAGTCTTGGGGATCATCAAGATGTTTTCTGGCAAAACTGAGACGAGCCTTTGTTCTTTTTGCTCAGCAGCGGTTTTCGTCTTGGAACTCTGCCATGCAGACCATTTTTGCCCAGTCTCTTTCTTATGGTGGAGTCATGAACACTGACCTTAACTGAGGCAAGTGAGGCCTGCAGTTCTTTGGATGTTGTTGTGGGGTCTTTTGTGACCTCTTGGATGAGTCGTCGCTGTGCTCTTGGGGTAATTTTGGTCGGCCGGCCGCTCCTGGGAAGGTTCTCCACTGTTCTATGTTTTTGCTATTTGTGAATAATGGCTCTCACTGTGGTTCGCTGGAGTCCCAAAGTTTAGAAATGGCTTTATAACCTTTTTCAGACTGATAGATCTCTTACTTTTTATTTCTCATTTGTTTCTGAATTTCTTTGGATCTCGGCATGATTTCTAGCTTTTGAAAATCTTTTGGTCTACTTCATTTTGTCAGGCAGGTCCTATTTAAGAGATTTCTTGATTGCGAACAGGTGTGGCAGTAATCAGGCCTGGGTGTGGCTAGAGAAATTGAACTCAGGTGTGATAAACCACAGTTTTAACAGGGGGGCAAACACTTCTTCACACAGGGCCATGTAGTTTTGGATTTTGTTTTCCCTTAATAATAAAAACCTTCATTTAAAAACTGCATGTTGTGTTTACTTGTGTTATCTTTGACTAATATTTAAATTTGTTTGATTATCTGAAACATTAAAGACATACATGCAAAAAAAATAAGAAATCAGGAAGGGGGCCAACACTTTTTCACACCACTGTAAATTCAACATGTCAACATGCAGCTGATTGTGTGTTGATTTGCTGCCTGGATTAACCAACACTTTGCTATAATGTATATGGGTAACATGTTTAACTCTGGAGTTTTTGCCAGGAAGCTCAATTTTTCTGCTTCCTCTCCTGACCTCATTAGTTAATAACCAATGTTCAGTAAACTAAACACATTCTAGTAGCCAAAGAAACATTTATTAAGCTCACAGCATGAGCTTGGACTGAAAGGTTATCTTGGTGACAAAATTGTATTTTTACCCCTCATAATAATTGACTAGTATGTTGACTACAGTATATTTCCACTCCAGCATTTTAGTAACTTGTGATCAGTTGCCCTGCATTAGACACCAATTACAGATCTTTTGTCATTGCTGTCAAATAGCTGCAAAGATTTTGTAAATGTATATATAAGAAGAAATGGACATACGTAAAAAGTGTTATCATAAAGTTCAAAACATAACTAAATTAATGTCTTAATGATTATATATTTTGAAAGATTATGGCCTTTTGTTTCCACAAATGAGTATCATGATCATCATTCCTTTGAAACTAAATAAACTTCCACCGACTCACTACGAAGTATGTCATATCTCAGTTTTGTGTTTTATCTATGAATCAGCTCATACCATTTGCCATGGACATAATATGCCTTAGTTAAGTTTGCTGTTGCATCCTAGATGTAGATGAGTTTGTTTCTTCATCTGATTTGGGGAAATTTAGCATTACATCACTTATTCACAAATGGATCCTCTGCAGTGAATGGGTGCCGTCAGAATGAGAGTTCAAATGGCTGATAAAAACATCACAATAATCCACAAGTAATCCACACAACACCAGTCCACTTCTTTTGAAGTGTTTGTAACCACATGCAAACACACGCACACGCACGTTGGGTTTCAATGTTTTATAGGGACATTGCATAGATGTAATGATTTTTATACGGTACAAACTTCCCCTCACAAAAAAACTTCTGCATTTTTAGATTTTCAAAAAATGTATGTAGTATGATTTATAAACTGTTTCCCTGGGGACCAAAAAAAAAATTTCCCCACAAGGACTGGTTTTGTAATTCTTGCTAACAAATGTGGGTGTTACCCTTAAAAGAAATACATTTAAATTAATTAAAATTAAATGTAGGCTAAATTATTAATTTAATTTATTATTCTTTTTAAGGCAAATAACACCTAGTAGCCTAATTGTGGTATTTGGGTGGAAACTGTGGTTACCGTGGGAATTTGTGTACCGATAACATACGAGTACAACATTTAAAATTCCCTTTGTAAATTTGCAAATAAGAATATGCACTGTGTTACCTGTTTTATAAGATCGTTCTGAAAACACACCCTGCGTCCCAATGTGCATACTATCCACCCTATCTGCCCTAAATAGTATTGAAAATTAATATCACGTAGAATTTAGGATGGATAGTATGCACATCGGGACACAAGCTAAGACTTTCTCTGCTTTTCTTGCTAGTTTTTATTTGCAGACACGTCCTGCACATTAACTTCCTCAATCAAAATAAAAGATCAGCTGATGGTCACGTGACTATCACATGATCAGTACATTAGGACACGGGCATTGGTGTTGTTTTTCCAGATATCAGGGTACATGAACGCGAAAACAATGCGGTGAGTATTTTGTTGTTTACATAGAGTTATCTTACGCTAATCGTAGTTTATAGATCACATCTGCAGAAACTATTTGTAAATCTCACAGACAGCGGCTCACCTCATGAGGTCAGATGGTCAGGACAAACAGTTCACATAAACGTGTTCCCTCGTGTACTGCTTTCCAGCATGTTCATTATTCAAGTTGACTATTAGAATTAAAATGACAAAAGTCAGTAACCTGCTCTTGTGCGTTGGCTATAAAATAATTCATTGTGCATTAAAGTGGGTTCTTAAAGTGACAGTGTTTATTTTTACAGGATTGCTGTTTTTGTCCTGAGCTTTATTTGGCTCGTCAATGGGGAGCTGCTTGAGGCTGACCAAGATGCTTCGTAAGCCCATGCATGCCTCTGTCTAGCAATAATTATAAATTATGTCTAAATTATGAACTATATTGGTAACTTCTGATGTAATTTCTATATTTTATTTACACTAGAAACAGCCCTTGAGCAATGTTATTCTCAATGTTTTAGCGTGCCTGAGGACTGGATTCTAGTTGAACGGGTTGAACCTTTGGAGGAAGTGGAACTTACATTTGCATTAAAGCAGCAGAATGTTAAGCAGATGGAAGAGTTACTGAAACTAGTGTCGGACCCTGACTCACATCAATATGGTATTGAGCCTCTCATTTGTTATAATCCAAATGATCAAATAAAGAAATGAAGTTCTCATTATTTTTTTTAGGGAAGTACCTGAGTTTGGAAGAAGTGGCTGCTCTTGTGCAGCCTTCTCAGCGGACCGAGAAAGTAGTGCAGAATTGGCTCCAGAGTCATGGGGTCAAAAACTGTAACACAGTTGTAACACGGGACTTCCTTCAATGTGTCATGACTGTGCAGTAAGGACACATTTTGAGTGAATTTTATAGTATCAAGAGACCACAAAAATTAGACCAGTTTCTCATCTTCTATCTGTCTTTCTCAGGGTGGCTGAAGCATTACTCCCTGGCGCTAAATTTCACCGCTACAGGAGAGATTCACACACTCTATTGAGGTCAACATCTCTATACTCCGTTCATGAAGATGTGCATCAGCATCTAGACTTTGGTGAGTAGCTGACACTATTAGTTCATCTCCAGCTTCGAACCTATAAGCCTACTGTAAAAATTTCTAATGCCTCTAAATGATCAACATGATCAAAACTCTCTCATTCATCATTGTTGTTACATTGCAGTATATGTTTTACCTTGCACAATTAAAACTACAGATTTTTGATTATAAAACTAAGCATTTAAATATCATCCTACTAATACAAATTATTAGAAGATATGACATCTGATATTTATATGCAATTTATGCAAGTAGTTTGCTATACTGTTAGAAAGTTGTCAGTGATTTACATTACAGGCTATCAGAATTTTAGCATCTTTTGCTCAGTTTTACTGGCATCTGAGTAAAATTGAGGCTTTTTTCCCCTCTTGGAGTATGAGCTCCGTATTCTTACTATATGGGCCATAAAAACCTAATGTATACTTTTTGCAACCTTTATTTATTTATTTTTAGATTTTAAAGATTTTGTCTAAAGATTTTTTAAAAATCATATGTCTGATCTTACAGGTTACAGGACTTAATCATTTTCATTCAACAATACAGTATTTTGCTTTTCAGTAATTGTAATCACATGCATTATTTTGACCTCGTAAAGGTCGATAAAATAAATACATTTCTAATGGAAAATCTATGAAGTAATCACTCTCACATGGTCTTTTTTTTATCTTTTTAGTGGGTGGTGTTCACCGTTTTCCACCAAAAGGAAAGGATATCAGTAAAGGCTGGGAAGGAGCAAGACAGTCAGCATTAGGCTATCAATTGGGTGTCACCCCCTCAGTCATTAGGAGTCGCTACAACCTTACAGCAAAAGATGTGGGCACTGCCACTAACAACAGTCAGGCAGTGGCACAGGTCCAACTCTCATATTTACTGTGTACATTTCACTGATTAAATCCATTAATTTAATCATATGAGCAGAATTCTGAAGTGTAAATATCCTCACTAAGTAGTTCTTGGAGCAGTACTACCACCCTGCTGACTTGGCTGAGTTTATGAGTCTGTTTGCTGGAGGATTCACACACATGTCTGCTGTAGAGCGGGTCGTGGGCACTCAGGGTGGTGGGAAAGCTGGCATTGAGGCCAGTCTGGATGTGGAGTACATCATGAGCAGTGGAGCAAACATTTCTACATGGGTCTTCACAAATCCAGGTATGTGGTCCATGGAAACATTATGTTAGTACCAGATGCTATTATAGTTTTTATTAGTATTTTGAGTTGGTTTTCTATTCAGTTTTAGTTAAAGTTTTAGTAGTTTTGTTGTGTCATTTTTATTATTTCTTATTTGTCTGTATAGTTTTTATTCATTTTTATTTCGGTTTTAGTGCATTAAGTTGAACTTATTTTATTTCAGCTAGGTGCCAGAACAATATTTCTCTCAAACTATAATAACTTTGATTCATGGACATAATTTGCCTTAGTTAAGTTTGCTGTTGCATCCTAGATGTAGATGAGTTTGTTTCTTCATCTGATTTGGTGAAATTTAGCATTACATCACTTATTCACAAATGGATCCTCTGCAGTGAATGGGTGCCGTCAGAATGAGAGTTCAAATGGCTGATAAAAACATCACAATAATCCACAAGTAATCCACACAACACCAGTCCACTTCTTTTGAAGTGTTTGTAAGAAACAAATCCATCATTAAAGCCATTTACCATTAAACTGTTGCTTCTGGCCAAAATATGAGTTCATAATCCATAATAACACTTACTCTAGTGAAGCTTCTGCAAATCTCAAACTCCTCTACATCTTGGATGGCCTGAGGGTGAGTCAATTTCAGCAAATTTTTATTTATGGGTGAACGATTCCATTAAGGATCATGTCTGCTGTTTTTTGCAAATTCAGTATTGATCTTCTCAAATGACCTGATTTTAGTGCATCAGTTGGGTCTTTTTCCAAATAGGTTCTTTTACTTCATGCATTGTAAAGGTTACCAACTTTACCTTGGTCTTGGTAACAGGTCGTCATGAGTCTCAGGAGCCGTTCCTTCAGTGGATGGTGCTGCTCAGCAACATGTCTGCAGTGCCTTGGGTCCACACTATCAGCTATGGAGATGATGAGGACAGCCTTTCTGATGCCTATATGAACCGCATCAACACCGAGTTCATGAAAGCTGGCCTCAGAGGGATTTCCATGCTTTTTGCTTCCGGTAAGATAACGAAAACCATGTTGCAGGAACAAAAACTTTTTCTTTTGTGCATTTTATTTTGAAATTTGATTAACTGCTGGTTGCATATACTAGTTCTTTATTCATTTTTTTCTTCTTTTGGTCTAAGATCTCAAAGAAAGCCACACTCATTCAATAGCTCTGTGTGTGTGTGTTTTTTTAATGCAGGTGACAGTGGAGCAGGCTGTAGACACTTGACCAAGAAAAGAAATACGTTTAGGCCGAGTTTTCCTGCATCCAGGTAGTTGTTGCTCTCTAAATAATCTGTATAATGATACCTTTTATACTGAAAAATAGTTAATGTGTGAAATGAATCTCTTCCCTATCTAGTCCCTATGTGACCACGGTGGGTGGGACTTCTTTCAAGAACTCCTTCAAACTCACCTATGAGGTCACAGACTACATCAGTGGAGGTGGCTTCAGTAATGTGTTTGCAATGCCAGATTATCAGGTAAAGCTCCATGAGTCTGCATCCTTTGCTGTGTTTTGAATACCATCTTGCTGCTTAATGATAACTGTGCAGAATGTCCCTAGAGTCTATTTAAGTAGCTGAAATCAGCACTATTTTCTGTTTTAACCCCCCCCCCCCCATGACCTCAAATCAGCAATTCAAATACAGTTGTCATATTGGAAATAAAATCTACTTGCATTTTTAATATCATTTGGCAAAATCACTTTTTTTTTTTTTAAATCGCTGCTTTTTTCACATCACAATGGAAAGAGAAAGTGTTTGCTATGTGAGATTGTGTAAATGTAGGTCATTCCATACATACAGATCTTTTGCATACTGTACTTTTGGAAGCAAAGGCCTTGAAATTCAGCAGCTGAAGTCAGTTTTTCAGTGACAGTGTCTTTATCTATTTGCTTATTTCTGACAAACAAGGCTATTGTGTTTTGTTCTCTGTAGGTTGGTGCTGTTCAAGCATATCTGAAGAGTGTTCAGCCTCTACCTCCTCAGACATATTTCAACATCACTGGAAGAGCCTATCCAGATTTAGCTGCGCTCTCTGACAACTACTGGGTTGTTACCAACCGTGCACCCGTACCATGGGTTTCTGGAACTTCGGTTAGTAAATAATACAAAGACAATGGGTTTTTGTTTGCTAGTGCACTTATATTACAATATATTACTTATATTCATTGAAGAATCTTGAAAAAACGTTATCACAGTTTCCAGAAAAATAAGCAGCAAAACGGTTTCCAACATTATTAATAAGAAATAACTTATTCAATTTCATCAGAAATTATTAAATTGTAATATTTCACTGTGTTTTTGATCAAATAAATGCAAATCTTATTGAGCATAAGAGACTTATTTCAAAAACATTTAAAAAAAATCTTACTGACCCCAAGCATCTGTAAGGTAGAAAATGCAAAAACAATGTACATGTACCATTTTAGTAACAATTTAAAGTACAGATTAAGTTACAATACATTACCCATTAAAGTCTGATATTTCATAAACCCAATGTTTTCCCAAGGCATCAACTCCAGTAGTGGGTGGAATGCTGTCCCTCATAAATGACCAGCGCTTTCTGAAGGGTCTTCCCTCATTAGGATTCATCAACCCTTGCCTTTACAAACTGCAAGGCAAAGGTCTTTATGATGTAAGTGTTTAAAAACATTTTTAACATTAGCCTCTTTTAGCCTTTTCCCTGTGTTCAGAACTACTATGTCTACAAAATCCATATTTAAAATGTCAGCGTAATGATGTTTCAAATTATAATGCTACTGTCCTAAAAGAATTCCATGTATGAAATGATCATAAAAGGCAGCATATGGAAATACTCGCTGTAGTGTCCCTTGTGGCAACTACATGCAGCGCACTCACATTTCAGAAAGCAGCTATGTATGAAATTGAGCTTGTGTAACAGCTTAAGTGTGACAGTTAAAACCTTTACGTTATCTGTTCATGTAACCATAGACGCCTAGCAAATTGATTTAACAGCGTTTTCTCCTCCTCCCCTTAGGTAACAGAGGGATGTCACCTGAGTTGTCTGGATGATAAAGTTGAAGGGAAGGGTTTCTGTGCCTCCCCTTCATGGGATCCAGTAACGGGATGGGGAACACCAAATTATCCTGCTCTTCTAAAAGCTCTTATGGATTGAGCTGCTGCTTGTTTAGTCAGATTGCAAAAGAAATATCCACCCTTTGCACACTTTTTTTTTTAGAAATGTATTGGTTTTTCCATGTTTGTTGAAGCATCTAAATGACGATGCATTGTGTAATCATATCAACATATCATAGCGGTCAATCATCTAAGAATCATTTTCAAAAAATAATGTTCTTTCATTGTAAACTGAACCTTTGATGACTAGTTGATTTACCCTCCCACAGTTCTTCTCTCTGTCCAACAGGTCATACCACTTCAGTTCTTTCAGATGAGGTTGATTTGTCCCAGAGTAAAGGATCAGAGGTTTCCAGGTGTAGACCACAACTGTATGTTTTGCAAGCTTCTTTGGTTTAAACAAAACAATGTGACATAGAAAATCTATGAATTTAATTGATTTTTCAAGAGAAGTGCAATATTCCCTAATAATACATTTCAGTTCCTTTTAAAATAGATCCTTTATTCATAAACATTAGGTTGTTCCAAGGTTCAAATGTAGCATTTAATGAAACCAGCCTAATTATTGAACATACTTGAGAGCTGCATAAACCAATGGCCTGTTTTTTTGACATTTTTAATGGGTTGATTTAACAGACTTTGTGAAGAGATCCTCAGGGAATTAAATATTGAATGGATTTGTTGTTCTGGAACTACTAGGTCGTTAGTAAGATTGAGAATGTTTTTCTACTTGACGTTTGGTGCACTGAATGTTGTTTGAGCAACTGGTCCAACTTGTTTTTTTTTTTTAGATGCATTGCCTTTTTAGGATATTTTGAAGACTGACGTGTTTCATTTCTTTGCTTGAAAAATACAAATTAAAGTTTTTACTTTGAAATAAATGCATTTGTGTGCTTACAGTTTTGGATTTAATTATTTTTAATATAATCCAGAAACATACAAAAGAATATACGTTTTTGAGAAGGAACTGTAATTTGGAGTTGGTAGAACATATTTACGCATTTACAATAGCAAATAAGCATGTGGTATTGGTGCATGGCTCAATTCAGTTTAAATCGGCTCACAAAACATACATGAGAGAAAAGTTTAAATCATTTTTTTTTTTTTACATTATATAAATGCAAACTTAAGTCAGATATAGGATGTACATGAGATAAAATCAGCTCAGATTAATATAGTTCAATATATTTTAGGGTTATGCAAGGATAACTAGTTTCTAAAAACACTGCCAGTCGTGATATATAAGAACACATGAGGTTGTGTCAACAAACGCAATCTCTAATAGGACCTTTTCAAAAATTTTAAACCGCAAGAATTGTGTAATTTACAACGTATAACTAAATGTTGTGCATATGCTAAGTTAGGATGCTATTAACAAAATTATTAGCTGTAAGTAATGCAGTGTGTCAGTGGAGATATTTTAAAACAGCATATGAAATTGCAATGTCATTGCAATACTTCCAAGCGCTTATATGTTGTTGTTACAACACCAAGTTATTTGTTGGATTAAGCTAGAGATTTTTAGGCTCACTGCCGTTTGCTACCATCGTCTACTACAGAAAATGACTTTTTATGTGACAATTTTACCTTTAACCAGACCATATCATAAGGTTTAAAGTTTCACAAATTCTTGCTTTTTTTAAATCAATGGCTAGAGGACATTCAGCATACTGAACAGCATGATGAACTTCAGGCTCTTGGGAACTGCACAGGGGAGTTTAGCTTTATTCCATATCATTAAATAAATTAGAGAATTTGAAGGAAAAGTGTCTTTTCACATACTGAGTAGACTGTTACTGTGTTACAAAAGGCGGCATGTGTATGTAGCAGTATTTCCTGAAGCTGGATAAAACGGTTTTAATTGGTTACACACAATCTAATCAACATCTCTATTATCTACATGATTTCAAAACATTTGTACAGGACAGGTATACAAAATGAGATACCTGCCCAGGATACCTCACAAAGAAAAGCTGTATTTACATTGAAAATAGCTGAACGGCATCTCATTCTCCTTGAAGAAAAGCATTCACAGGTTTTAAGTCTC
>NW_015656153.1:617151-619039 GCF_001515625.1 Sinocyclocheilus rhinocerous | reverse complement strand
ACACGCGCGCACACACACACACACACACACACACATTGACAGCTCTACTCTCTAAAAAGTGTACAATATGCACACTTTGAAGACATCTAAAAAGCAGTCTTAGTCTTTGCAAACTGGTAGAAACAGACACACCGATGGGCAATTTGCTTCTTTGGGCTCAGGTTAATGAGCATCTTGTATGCGAATGAGGGTCCACAAAAACAATCACATCTTCAAAAGAAGAAACTCTCATAACTCGGGAAGTTATTTAACTCGGGTCTATACCGTGAGAAGGTTGACGGGATAGTTTGGTGTCAGGTCCTCATTCACATTTCAATTCCCATCAAAATGTGCACTGAGATTCTTAGAAAAGAATGGTTCTAGAAACGACATACAAAGTGGGTTTTGGAGCAGGAAGCTGTGGTCAGACAGAGTCTTTAAGGGATCTTTCTTCAGCGAGCCATCTCACGGATTGTTTTTAGCTTTCGCGTGTGTCAAAATGTGAGACTTCAGGTTGGTGGACTGAGCGAATTTCTTATTGCAGCCATCGAACGGGCAAACGTAAGGTCTGTCTCCAGTGTGAATCCGCACGTGTGTGCGCAAGTTAAAGTCCAATGAAAAGCGCTTTCCACATCCCTCAAATGTACACTGGGGAGGAAAAGAATAAAAAGCACATTTATTATTTATATTTAACATATTTCAGTTTTCTAAAATTGAACAGCATCATTAAACTTTTTAGAACATTAATATAAAGAGGGGAAAAAAATACCTGGAAAGGTTTTTCGCCAGTATGAACCAACTGATGCCGTTTTAGCTTGGAACTTTCCACAAACGCCTTCCCACATTCAGCGCAGACATGAACCCGTGGCCCATGGGTGTGCAAGTGCTTTCTCATAGCGGAGTTGTCCCGAAACATTTTTGTGCAACCCTATGATAACACATAACAACTAAAATGTTAAAAATCCTGATAATAAATAAAATTTAAAAAATGAAGGTGACTGGATTCATTTGTTAAAATCTTTAAGTTGACGAACAATATCCTAAATCAGCAGTTCTACTACAGAAATTTTACAGAATTCTCATGAACGATAAAAAACTCACTTTGTGAGGGCATGCTATCGTCCTTGGAGAGTCGTCCTCCTTTATTTTCCTGGGCTTCATTCTGTATTGTGAAAAACATTCAGGAGAAGACATTTGTATGCATGCTTAATTCTACGAGTTAAATAATGAATAAAATACATGAAGCAAATCAAATTCATTGCTTTTGAATACAGAAAAATGCTAAATGGCTTTGATTTGTAAACCACCTATATACATGTATGTTCATAGGTTTAACAAGTTTCAAATCTTTTTTTTTTTTTGATGTTTTTTCAAATATACTGCACAATAAATAAATGGATCATTTTATTTCCTGGGACCAGTGGAGTTTAAAATCTGCATTAAATCTCAGGCTTACAGCCTACTATAAAACTCTACGCCAAAGAAATCAATAAATGCTGTAATAAAGTTTCAAGCTTTTGGCTGAATACCCACCTGGCAAACTCCGCCAGCTGTTTGGGGTCTGACAGGTCAATACCAGGTATGCCACCAGGGGGCAGTTTCTTGCCTGTCATATACTCGGAGTAGTCAGGAGGAGAGTTTTCTCCAATAATGTGCTCCTCAACCTCAGTCTCATGATCAACATCTTTCTTATCTGTACAAAACAAGATTAAACGTTTAACAAAGTACTAAATTAAATCACACACCCTGTATTTTACAAAGAGCTTAACGTTATAAGGACAAATAAAGCAAACAAAACGTAAATGAACTGATGACTGAAGCAACGCCCTAGTCATAAGTGATTCATCTTAAGAATAAAACAATTATATTCATTGTCTCAGAGAAGCAACGCATAAGCATTAATATATAT
>NW_015656153.1:614018-616881 GCF_001515625.1 Sinocyclocheilus rhinocerous | reverse complement strand
TTAGATTAATTCATCGAAACACCATGTAATTAATTAGACTGACAGCCCTAATATATATATATATATATATATATATATATATATACTAGTCTGGCGCGATTGTGGTGCAAATTAAATTCCAGTCAAGTATTCGGCATCAAAAATGCAATGAATGCGCGTTTCTTGTTTTTTGCATTATGCATTATGTGAGCGTTTCACACAAAAAAAAAAATCCTCTGAAGCGCATGCGCAGTCTGTAGTGGTTCACGGTGCACATTCTCGAAAACATATAAACAAGGTTTCAACCTGCACTACATGTTCATGTACTTTGTTTATCAAGTAATGCCACACATTTTTGGTGATTACAGGCCATACTCACTTAAAATGAAAGCGGAGAATTTAAGAAATAATACACAACACCCATAAAAACATCAATAACTAATATTACAAAATATTTTACAATATCCGTATGTTTTACAACATACGTCGCTAGGCTGCGGCATAGTTTAAACATTTGTATGTTTCAGTATTAACATACAAATACAATACAACTTTTATCAAATAATTCAAAGTTCAAAGTGAACGACATCTTTCTGAATGTGCACTGCCATTAAACGCCGAGATTTCAAGATCGCAAAAGCTGCTAATAGATATTTCTGTATTTTCCCAAAGACCGCCGTTCACTATAAACATTTGAATATGTATTCATATAAAAATGCGCAATACGTTAAGCATTAATAGTATCCCTACGTAAAATGCATTTGCTTGAAAACTGGGAAACATCGCCCCATGCACGGCACAGGAATCTGCTAGATGTGTCTGAATTTCCCAGTTAGAGGATTTAAATACGCGGTAACATTTGTTTATTGAGGGACTGAAGCGCCGTAAGACAGACAGTTTGCAGGCAAGCAGCAGATCGTGTGACTAGGTCCCACCCCTTCTTCAAACGGAGCTGCGCCATTGCGGCCTGCAGCAGCGCGGCGGACTCACAGCGCCTCTCTCCGCTCCCGCCGCCATCTTTCCCCGCTCACAGAACCGCCATGTTTCGGGGCCGCCGCCATAATGGTCTGGAGGAATATGGCGGCGCCCATCCACACTTAAAACATGGCTTCCCATCAAAACAAAAACATTTAGACCGGGGCCACCCTCATAAGTGGCTTTTCTGGTCCGAAAATCGTTTCTGACACTGGGATATCCGGCAGCTTTATAACACGCTGGAGAGGAAGAGGGCCCACGCGAGGCCTGCGCGAGAACAAAGCACTTGATGCGAGTCAAAACTTACCCGATGACCACATAGTGACGGAAAACTCCCCCTCCAGTGTTTTGATCTGCACTTGCTTCTGCTCCCATTTGCGTCCGCTCGCCTCGGCGGAGTTTAGGAAGCTCTTTTTGACCACTCTTTTCCCGCTGCCTCCCCCTTTCTTCATCCTTCCTGACGGGTTCTTGCCAGACACGGTCACTAAAGTCTGCTCGATATATTCCTCCTCTGCCACAGGGACGGGGATGAGGATCTGGTCCTCGAAGCTGTCGTCTGCGTGGAGGTCCGAATCGTCGCAGCCCACGACCTCCTCGCGAGTTTGGACCAGAATCACCTCCTGATGGTTAACGTGGTTCGGATCGTCTGTGACCAGCGGCTGCAGCGCGATCATCGGCTGGTGCTCGTCGTCGTCGTCGTCTCCGCCGACCACGGTTGTCTCGATGGTCTCAACTTCGATTTCGTGCAGCTCGACGATCTCCGCCGGCATCTCCGAGCCGTCTGCTTCGATGTACAGTGTCTCACCCGACGCCATTCTTGGCTTTCTTGCTCTCCGAACTGATTTCACGCAAGCCCTGTATCAAGTCAACGGCTCGTTCTCCCTCCTACTCCGCTAACAAACAGCCAAAACTCCGTCCCACATTGACTGACTCCGCTCACGGACTGCCTGAGAAGCAGACGTGCAAAATCTCGCGAGATTTTGGTCTTCGTGTTTGACCTCATTCTCACCAGTAAACTGTGCATTATCCACCAGCGAGTTTTTTAATCTTCATTGACACATTGACAGTAGCTGATAAACTGTATATCAACAACATTTAATTTGAATTCGAAATAATAAAATATGTAATAATTAATCTGAATGTGAAATAATGTGTGAAATATATTGGTTACGTATGTAGTAATAACAAGGAAACTTTTTCATTAATTGAATTGTTTATTTACAAATATGTTTTGAATTGACACAAAGAGGGTTTTTAGAGGAAACTATAGATTTACAACTAGGTGGAAGTGATATACTGTATAAGTTCCACATAGGCCTGTTCCATATATACATAGTCTACTTCATCATTGTATTTTCTGTTAATACATAACTTTAAACAATGCTTTAATGTTTTGCATTTGTAGTGCAATGTAAACGCAACAATTCTATTAAATGTGTAATATTATTAGGTACCTACTAATAAATAAATGAATACATTAATACATAAAATGGTGAAATGGCACTATTTCACTATTTTCATGTCTGTTTTATTATACTCGGCATTTACATTTAGTCATTTAGCAGACACCTTTATCCAAAGCGACTTACAAATTAATACAATGGAAGCAATCAAAATCAACAAAAGAGCAATGATATACAAGTGCTATAACAAGTCTTAGTTAGCTTAACGCAGTACACGTAGCAAGGGTTTTTTAAATAATATAATAAATAAAAAGAAAACAGATAGAATAGAAAAATAATAGAGCAAGCTAGTGTTAGAGGTCTTTTTTGCTTTTGTTAAATGTATAATAAATGAAAAACAAAACATAGAATACAAAAAGATTAGAAAGCAAGTGTTAGTTTTTTTTTTTAAAGAAAACAAGCAGCAAATGAATAGAGTGCAAGTCTAAAAGAGACACGTTTTTTTT
>NW_015656153.1:613317-613669 GCF_001515625.1 Sinocyclocheilus rhinocerous | reverse complement strand
ATGTGTTTTTAGCCGATTCTTGAAGATGGCTAAGGACTCAGCTGCTCGGACTGAGTTGGGCAGGTCATTCCAGGAGGGAACAGTTCATTTAAAAGTCCGTAAAAGTGATTTTGTGCTTCTTTGAGATGGCACAATAAAGCGACGTTCACTTGCCGAATGCAAGCTTCTAGAAGGCACATAACTCTGAAGTAATGACTTTAGGTAAAGGGGTGCAGAGTCAGTGGTGGTTTAGTAGGCAAACATTATTGCCTTGAATTTTATGCGAGCAGCTATTGGTAGCCAGTGCAAATTGATAAACAGAGGTGTGACGTGCATTCTTTTTGGCTCATTAAAAATTAATCTTACTGCCGCA
>NW_015656153.1:610101-611962 GCF_001515625.1 Sinocyclocheilus rhinocerous | reverse complement strand
GGACAGTTTTAGCAATGAGGTCTGAGAAAGTAAGCTGATCATCAATCATAACTCCAAGGTTTCTGACTATTTTTTTAAGGAGTTATGGTTGTTGTGCGGTGCCTAACTGGATGGTGAAATTGTGATAAAACGATGGGTTTGCTGGAACCACAAGCAGTTCTGTCTTGGCAAGGTTGAGTTGAAGGTGATGGTCTTTCATCCAGCAAGAAATGTCTGTTAGACAAGCTGAGATGCGAGCAGCTATCATCAGATCATCAGGATGGAATGAGAGGTAGAGTTGAGTGTCATCAGCATAGCAGTGGTATGAAAAGTCATGTTTCATACATAGCATAAGGATTTTATGTCTATATTTGCTTAAATTACATAACAACACTTGAGCAACCACCCCAAGTAACCACCTCGGGTATCCTAGCAACCGCATAGCAACACCCTAGCAACCACACCAGGTGCCGTAGCAACCACACCGGGTACCCTAGCAACGCCCTAGCAACCACCACAAGTACCCTAGCAACCGCATAGCAACACCTTGGCAACCACCCAGGGTACCCTAGCAACCGCATAGCAACACCTTGGTAACCACCCAGAGTACCCTAGCAATATTTCTAAGCCATATGAACTCATTAAGCTTCCATTCTATCTAGTATTTCTAATTTTCTATCTATCTATCTATCTATCTATCTATCTGATAGACTGTATTGCCTTCAAAACATAAAGCCATAGGCGGAGGGTGAACCAACTCCAGGGTAAAAGCAGCCAAATCTTAACTACAAACATCATAACCCGTCTTTTTAGGCGAGAACCAGACATAGGTGTCATGTAGGCTAATAAAATGTTTAATGGGACTGAATTTGTATTTAACGTGATTACGGTTTAATAAAAACATTAGAAATTGTTCATTATAAAACGTTTCCTTTCCAAGGTTATTCAAACAGTGAATAAATTATTATACAGAAAGTGACATATCATTAACTTTGATCTATCACGAGTTTAAGCACTCTCCAAAAACAAAACTATCCTTTTAATCACTGAAGCTGTCTACACTGTGAAATGAATCTCTTACTTACATTGTACTTACATCTGCGCTTTGTTGTTTATGATGAGAAAATTCGGGGAATTCAGTCAGCGAACGCGCGCGCACTCAAAACTGATGAGTTTCAGCGATGACTCATCTGAACGCCTCTGATTGGCCATTGCATTCCTAAGCTCAACAGAATCGCATGTGATTGGTTATAATGCGCAACACTGTAAAAACGCCTAAAATTAAATACGGTGCAACATGAGCAGTTCTTAAAGGGGTTATATGATGCGATTTAAATTTTTCCTTTCTCTTTGGAGTGTTACAAACTCTTGGTGCATAAAGAAGATCTGTAAAGTTGCAAAGACTAAAGTCTCAAATCCAAAGAGATCGATGAGCTTTGTAAAAATCGACGCGTTTCAGAAAGGCGGGGCATAGAGGAGAAACAATAATGTACAGTATGTGGAAAATAATGTGTTTTTTGAACCTTAAACCGCATAAACACATTTCATTATACACAAATACACAAAATAATGTTCTTTATAGCAGCATCATAAGACCTCTTTAATTTAATGCCGCAATCGACACTTTCTATTCATTTTCATTTTGTTAGCAACAGACGTAATAGATTTAATTTGTCTGCGCAGGGGCATTTTCGTCCAATTTATTGGCATTTTTGCCCCAACTCACTGTGGCCAGGGTAGAATTTGCTAAGCCTTCCCCAACCTTACACACGCTCCGCCTATGCATAAAGTTTTAAAGGCAGAGTAAGTGATTTTTCAAAAACACTTTAGAAAACTGATTCGGGCCGAATCGCAAAACAAACTTGTAGCCAATCAGCAATAA
>NW_015656153.1:609645-610017 GCF_001515625.1 Sinocyclocheilus rhinocerous | reverse complement strand
TTTCGTGGGTTGCGTACGTATATGTGGGGCGGAGCTATCAAAATAGGGGCAAGACCCTTTTGGGGTAGGGGCATGTTTGTTTTGGTGATTTCAAATATCAACATTGGCTACCAGAAATCACTTACTCTGCCTTTAAGCTTTAAAATTACTTTAAACTTCAAACTATTTCAGAGTGAAAACCGTCAAACTTTTAAAACTTTTTCTGGTCAGGCTTTCTCAAGCCAACTTAAAGGTCCCCTGAAATGCTTGGAAAACACACAGCGTTACGCTATGTGTTGACGTCATTTTAACTGAAACAGGAAGACAGGGCGGGACATATCAAGCAGCCCCGCCCCTTTTTAAAATAGCCAATAGCGTTCGTTTATATCACAG
>NW_015656153.1:604244-609184 GCF_001515625.1 Sinocyclocheilus rhinocerous | reverse complement strand
TTTTTCTTTGCTAAAGTAAGGAAACTTTGCTTCCTTTGCTCCTGTTAACAAAAGTTGGTTTTCACGAGACTCACTGGCGCATGTGCAGCACTGACCTCATACGTCATCCGCCCGGAACTGCTTCCGTGTACAACAGTGAGCACAAGCTAGATTAAAGTGATTATTACGTTTTGAATATGGATATTTTTCTTACAAAAACGCATCGATTCGCTACAGGAGGCCTTTGTTAAGCTCTTTTTTTTTATGGATGGGCACATTTTATTTAACTGCTTTTGGACTGATGCATGCAACACCCGCTGAGTGCCATGAAACAGCTTGAAATATCAAAGACAATTTTTAATATAACTCCGACTGGATTAGTCTGAAAGAAGAAAGTCATATACACCTAGGATGACTTGAGGGTAATTTATGGGCTAATTTTCATTTTTGGGTGAACTAACCCTTTACAGTGTGTCTTGAACTTTTTTATCTAGTTATACTCTGGCATTTATGGCATAATGATTTTATGTCTATTTGCTTAAATTATTTAACTAGTTATAAAATGTTATGTCGCCTTTTCCCTTTTTTCATTTTTATTTATATCATATGCATTGTATTACATTAAATCACACGAGGCATCTGAATTTGTCTGATATTTAACTCTCTTAAGGGTATTATGTGTAAAAACGCCCTCTCGCGGTAAGCAAACCTGTCTAGACCAGAATTACAGGAATGTGACACTGAAAACTGCCCAAGTAAATCGCTAAAAAACAAAACAAACCAACGAATAAATAAATACATTAAAAAATTAATGTAATTCAGTCTTTACTGTATATCGCCGGGCGTATAATTCAAATCTCATTGCCACACTCCACAGTCAACTGTTATATGAGGCAAGGCAGTTTTGTTAGTGGGATGAGGCAGACTGTAAGGGCAAGGCTGCACTCTGAACCACTTGATCTCGTTACTTCGTTAGGGTTTCGGTTGAAGTTAGTTAACTTACCGTTGGCATAGACTCTCAGGCACACCTTCTCCTTCTCTTATCTAAGAGGGCGTGTCCCAAACGAGTCTAGTAAGCGAGGAATCACCTGAGCTCATTACACCAGCAGCGCACAGGTGTAAAAATGGGCAAAGCAGTTGGACGCTGGGACTTTGAATGGGTCTATAATGAGCAACCGCACACATGGAGAAGAAAAGAAATATTAGGTAAGTTTACATTAAGTGACAGAAAAACATACGTCAGCAGAATTTGCTAAAACATAGCCTACTGTAGACGTGATATGATTTCGGTTAGCCGACTGACTTGAATTTAATTTAAATATCAATGTAACCATTTGGTAGCGTGTTAGATTTTGTTATCTGGTTGTTTATCTTGTGTTGGTAAAGATATATAAGCTCAAATGTGTGCTTTATGCACAGTGCCTGTCACGGCATTTAACTCTGATCACTGATTATACAGGAACTCGGACAATTAACATGACATTTTAATCCTGGATTAAATCGGGATATCTTCCCGAACTAATTTCAAATGGGAAAAAAGTTAATTCAGTATAAATTCTTAATACTAATTCTCCGGAAGAGTGTGCGTGTGCCGGTGAGCGTGGGTGCGTACGCAAGGGCTTGTGAAGAGGGCGCGTAAGGAATGTTTTTTATTTTTTTTATAAATGTTTTTCGTTTACAAACTCTATCGTCGTGTGTTTCATATGCATACACTACATACTAACTACCCTCATTTTTACGTGTAATTGAGGTCAAGCGTACTTTGCCATATGTTCAGTCTAATAATAGTTAGACTAAAGACAGGTGTAGTAGACAGGTGAAACATGGATGTGTTTTACCTGCCTCACATCTATCAGACAATAGCTTCAGGGGATGATAATTTGTGTAAACTGATTCCATGCATTATTTGCACAATAGCAGTGGGTCTTGCATGGTAACAACATTCTAGTCTTATGACCATATGCTAACTGTAAAGATATCATGTCACAAGCTCAGTTCACCATAAAACACATTTATGAGCAACTTGGAGATCTCACCACAAATATCACAATATAGAAGGCCAGAGTGTTTTTTTCTTCTGTGTGCAGAAGTAAGGAATTAAAAAGCTGACGTTCTTTTGACATCACATTGAACTGTAAGAACTGCCACTTTAGAGTAATTCTCCATTAATAGACACCGAAAAAACACCTTTTGGTACTGATATGATATTGTGAAGTTACATGGGTAGTTTTACACCTCAAGCTCTTTAAATATTAATAATGTATTCTATAGTCTTCTGACTATTCCAGAAAGGATGAGGACGCCATTTACAAATTCTGGTATATATAAAGTTGATAATAGATTATGTAAAATATTATATTTTAAGCAACAAAACTGATATAATTATGTATAATATTATATACAAAACATAATAAATATATTGCATACAATTTTATAATAATGCAGAAAACCTGGTGTAAAAGTGTTTTTTTTTTTTTCCCAATTATTTTTTTCATAATAGACCATTATAGGATTTTTATTTTTTAAACAAAGCATCACCTTGGGTTTTACTAGTGTCTGACTGGAGTTTGTGGCTATTTTATTTACACACTTTATAGCATTTGGTTACTCGTTACACAGGTGAACTTGCCCAATGTTCAGAAACTTTGCATGCATGTTGTGTTATTTTAGGCTTAAATATGACTTATAGAAGCTGAAACACAACCATCTTGTTCAGAATAAACCTGTTTGTGTGTTTCTGTGACATTAAGCCATGACAGGTGTGCTCTTGTTCAGAGTAGAAGAGACTCAAGGGGCAGGAAAAGGCGCATCCAAGAATCTCCACCTACATGTGTACAAGAACATCACTGCTCGTGAAGCCCTATAGTGTTGCCGGCAGCTGTGCTTGTTTTGTGAGGGCTATTTGTTTGACCGATATGTAAAATGTAAAGGCCAAACAAATACACAGATGATCTGACCTATGGAACTGAACCAGAAACATTTCCTTGTTCAATGATGACTGAGGTGCCCAATTCACCTGCCTTACTGTGAATAGCCCTTGACGAAAAACAAAATATGATACACGTTACCATACACTTGAGCATAAACCAGTAGAAAACCTTGCAATATGAACCGTTTGCATACAGACATTATGCAAACTGCATGAAAAAGTGTTATGGCAGATTTGCGTGCAGGTCGCCTGTAATTGTACAGGTGAAAGTGAGCGCTGTGAAAAAGAGCCAAATGATACGTCAACAGAACATTAGCAGGGCAAACAAATCTGCTAATTAAAAAGGCACACCGCCAGGGGGGTGTCTCTCCCTTGTGGAGGAGAATTAGTGATTGGTTGACTACCTATGCAACATAGTGCCTTAACATGTTTAATAGGTGACCACTAGCAACTGCAATAAAGTGATAATCTTTATTAGTTTAAGGCTAAGTGTAAATAACAATCTTAATTGAGTACAATCTTAATAAAAAAAAAAACAGCTTTAAAAGTGATACAGGCATAACTATTGTGAGAGCTACTTAAGTGAGATGTGAAGGCTTAATTTCAAGTACAGTCTGTCTTTAATGGAAGTACGACAAATCCTTCAACACGAACAAGACTTTAATAAAGATATACGATAACCTCTATTACAAGAAACTAATTTCAAGAGCTCAAGCAGTAGTTTTAGTGTAATGGTTTGAAGGATTATTGCACTAATGCAGAATGCACTATACTGTAGTGTAGACACTGTATATATTGTATTTTTTTTTGCTGATTTTTAATATGAGAAACTTTTTTTGTTTCTCATATCACTCTGCAGTCTTTTCTGCTCATCACATAATAAAAATATTTCATTCAAAGCTGTATTTTATAGCAATTTGGTAATCTCAAATCTCTTTAAAATGATAAAATTCAGATTTTTTTTAATTTATGTGCAGTATCTGCAGATAAATATTTATTTATATGTATATACAAATGCGTACATGTATGCATATGAATATGTGTGTGTGTGTGTACTGGTCGCCAAAAGTTTTCGAAAAAAGTTTCCCCAAGGCTTCATTTATTTGATCAAATACAATAAAAACAGTTATTGTGAAATATTGTTACAATTTAAAGTGACTTTTCCGCTGTCATATACTTTTTTTTCAACACTGATAATAATAATCATTATTAATAATTTAGCAGCAAATCAGCATATTATAATGATTTCTGAAGGATCACATGATACTGAAGACTGGAGTAATGGCTGCTGAAAATTCAGCTTTACATCACAGGAATAAATGTATTCAAATAGAAAAGTTATTTTAAATTGTAATAATATTTCACAATATTGTTGTATTTTTTATCACTTTTGATGTTTTGGCAAGTCTAAGAGATTTCAAAAACCTCAAAATCTTAAAGCCTGTATGTGTATGTACATATATTTTAAATGTAATTATTATTCAAACTATATCATCTCATGCTCTTAACATTGTTCTCGCTCTTCAGCAAAGTATCCTGAAATCAAGTCTTTGATGGGTCATGACCCCCAGCTGAAGTGGGTCGTGTCAGGGATGGTACTCACCCAGCTCCTGGCGTGTTACATGGTCCACGAGCTCTCCTGGAAGTGGGTGTTGTTTTGGGCGTATGCGTTCGGTGGCTGCATCAACCACTCTTTGACCCTAGCCATCCATGACATTTCACACAATGTGGCCTTTGGCACTAAAAGGGCACGCTGGAACCGCTGGTTCGCCATGTTCGCCAATCTCCCGATTGGCTTGCCTTATTCAGCATCCTTCAAGAAGTACCACATCGACCACCATCGTTATCTCGGAGGAGATGGATTGGACGTGGATATTCCTACCGACCTTGAGGGCTGGTTCTTCTGCACCCCAGCCAGAAAGGTGCTCTGGCTCTTTCTCCAGCCTTTGTTCTATGCGCTCCGTCCATTGGTGGTGAACCCCAAGCCCGTGACCAGGTTGGAGATGCTGAGTGCGGTCGTGCAGTTTGTGGG
>NW_015656153.1:597108-603871 GCF_001515625.1 Sinocyclocheilus rhinocerous | reverse complement strand
TAGTCCAGTGTCCCTCGAATGTGTACATTCATGGAATGTTTGAACCATCCAGAGAATGCGACTGGGCTTTGTTGTGATGCGAGCTCGCATTTCACAGGGGTGCTCACAGTTTGTAACTTATACTTCCATTCATTTCGAGCAGAGAAGTTTCTGCCTTTTAAGAGTTCTCAGGAAGCACTCAGGCTGATGGCTTTGGCAGAGTGCTTTGCTTTGCTCTCACTCATCGCCGCTACAGTGGACAGAAGTACAGGTGTTGGCACGATCGCCACCATTAACCGCACAGCATGGTTAGGCTTGCCACCAGTTCCAACATTATGTAATAGTGTCTGTGTTGCTGCCGCATGCATTATTTGGCCACCAGCACCCTGTGATGGTGCAGTGCTCACACTGTGGATGTCACGTATCCTGGGGTAAACATTACTAGGCGATAGTGCCGTCACCTATCCATGTGTCTGCGGTGCTGAATGGCTGCTGTTAATGCAGTCTGGAGACAAGCACCGACATGAATGCTGGCAGTGAGTGTATGGTTAATCCAGGATGCAGGTGAGACCGCTGTCCTTTACAGCGTGTTTGCAGTAGTCTAATGCTTGTGCGAATTGCTCTTATAGCTGCTATGCCGCTGAACTTATGAGTACTTTGCATCACAGGAATAAATTACATTAAAAAAAATATTTAAATAGAAAACGGTTATTTTAAATGGTAATATTTCACAATATTCTTTTATTTTTGATCATTTTTGATGTTTTGGTGAGCATAAGATTTTTAAATATAATTACTATTCAAAGATATCATCTCATGTTTTTAACATTGTTCTTTCTCTTCAGCAAAGTATCCTGAAATCAAGTCTTTGATGGGTCATGACCCCCAGCTGAAGTGGGTCGTGTCAGGGATGGTACTCACCCAGCTCCTGGCGTGTTACATGGTCCATGAGGTCTCCTGGAAATGGGTGTTGTTTTGGGCATATGCGTTCGGTGGCTGCATCAACCACTCTTTGACCCTAGCCATCCATGACATTTCACACAATGTGGCCTTTGGCACCAAAAGGGCACGCTGGAACCGCTGGTTCGCCATGTTCGCCAATCTCCCGATTGGCTTGCCTTATTCAGCATCCTTCAAGAAGTACCACATCGACCACCATCGTTATCTCGGAGGAGAGGGATTGGACGTGGATATTCCTACCGACCTTGAGGGCTGGTTCTTCTGCCCCCCAGCCAGAAAGGTGCTCTGGCTCTTTCTCCAGCCTTTGTTCTATGCGCTCCGTCCATTGGTGGTGAACCCCAAGCCCGTGACCAGGTTGGAAATGCTCAATGCAGTCGTACAGTTTGTGGTAGACATTATCATCTACTATTTTTGGGGTCTCAAGCCCATAGTCTACCTCATCGCTGGCTCTATACTGTGTATGGGCCTGCATCCCATCTCTGGACACTTCATCGCTGAGCACTACATGTTTATGAAAGGCCATGAAACCTACTCTTATTACGGCCCTCTCAACTTAATAACCTTCAATGTGGGATACCATATGGAGCACCATGACTTCCCCAGCATTCCAGGCAGCAAATTACCTGAGGTACGAGATTGGCTGTATTCCTTTGTTTTTAGAAATACATGGTATTAAAATTCTGGCTGAGGCGATAAGATGATAATAATGGCAGATGTTAAAATTACACTCTTTGTTGAAAAAAAAAAAATTAGTCACTTTTACACATTATAAGTAAATTTAGGCATCACAAAGTAATGTACAGTATGAAAATGCATATTTAAGCATTCATTAATATTAATTCAATGTTTTAAAGATGAAGGTTAGATGACAGCAATGGTAATCTAAATGTAAAATTAGAGGAAATGAGCATGTAAAATGAGTCTGACCAATACAATAAAATAATACATTGGGAATAACGGCTAATAACAGATTTATTGTAAATCCCTATTGGAGTTTCTTTTCTTCTAATAAAAAGTAGTTTAAAGTTGGCAAACTCAGATATCACTGACGCCTGTCATTTTGTTCTTCAGATGAATTCTATAGTATTTTTATTTATTTTTTTCATAAGAAACTTCTTGACTTCGTTCTTAAGATTTTAGTGAATCCGGTCCCAGATTTTTAATACTTCTCAGGAAGTTTACTTTTCAGGCTAGAGCTCAAGTGGAAATGTCACGGTAATGTAATACTCTCTATTGATTTTGACACTGTTACCGATTAAGAGGAAGAATGTGACATTTAGTGCCGTGGAACTAACTAGAAAGACTAATATTTGCTCAACTCTTTTTCATACTTCATCAGTGTCCATAAGACAATTTAATTGGAGTTATAGTTTATAGACGTCACACCATCAGTGTGAAAGAACCCCAAGGCATGTCTGTAAGCGGATTACTCATGCAGTGCATTGTATCTGTTAATATTTAAACCAAAGTATAACTACTGACAGTAAACTGACCATCGCCCCACCCATGCTTTACACTTTAGCTGCATTGTACTTTGTTCTTATTCTTTGGTACGCATACTGTATTTCAAAGTGTATATAAACAGAAATCTCATTATTAACATTTGATTATTGACGGACCTTTCCCATATTGCAGGTCAAGAGGATTGCAGCAGAGTACTATGACTCACTCCCTCAACACACTTCCTGGATGCGAGTGCTCTGGGACTTCGTATTTGATGACACCATCGGCCCCTACGCCAGAATCAAGAGACAATACAAACTTGGTAAAAAGGAATGAATTGGGTGTTAGACTACTGATCTAATCAAACATACTACAAGGTATTTACACAAATCTGTGAGGCACTTGAAGGCTGTTAGTTAAAAGGGAGCAAACCCTTTCACACGTGAACCTGCATACCCTTTTCATTCCGTCACAGCATTTCATCATATAGATCCATCTGTACAATGTATGAACAATAACTGTACATTCCCTGCGCCTGGGACCGTGCTACATGATTTGTGATTTATTGTTTAGGTGTATCAAAGCCCAGCTAATTGTCTCAAAATCGTTCCATACACTCATTCCAAACTAAAACATCTGATGTTGTTTTTATGGTATCCATGTTCATTATCAATGCAGTTATTTGTGATTATTATTGCAATCGCCACTTTCTCAACTAAATCCAACTACTGAGATGCCAGTTAAGATGTACCTGAGGAACGAAGTGCTGAGATGGAATGTTTAAGTGGACTTAAAATGCCTTTTCATCAGTGAGGCCTTTTTGAAAACTGAATATTTAATTGTTTCGTGCGCTATTGTGTAACTTGAAGTCTTTCGATATTTTGACATGTTCTGTCGTTTGCACTGTGACAGTTTAACTCTGAACTCCATTGTGATAAAGCTGTTGTGGAATATATTTGTTCAGCACAATGTATTTCAATAAACCTCCTAATCTTACACGATGAATCTGAATAATGGCAGAGAGGTTTTGTAAGGGGTCGTTTGTAATGTTCAATGAAAATGAGTCATTTTTTTAAGGAAGCATGAGACAAGACTGTTTAAAAGGGGGAAAAGCTTTTAAAGTTCTTTTAATTCCATCAATCTCACACTCTCAACAGGTTTAAATTAATTGTAATTTCTGTGAAATATCAACATCAACTTTTAAAATCAGGATCAACCTAATTAAACCAGAATACATTGTATGTTCAAACAATTCACCCAATACTTTAAGCCACTTTCAATTGAGGGTATCACGTTGTGTGTGTGTGTGTGTGTGTGTGTGTGTATATATACACGTATATATTTCCATGTCCATCTCTTGAGCTCAATAAAAGAGCGTCTATATTTAACCTCATACCTCCAAATCAATTTAAAACAAAGTTCTACTGAACTTCTGCATTGGCCAAAAAAACAAAACAAAAAGAAAAAGTCTCAAACTGTTTCAACTATAGTAGTTTGCTGACAGTTTAGCACAAATGTGTGCAGTTCGTACTTATTAAAACCAAAGAATAAGAGCAGTAATATAAAATATAAAAGGCTGACAATAACTGTCGTGCAGCTTTGTATCTCTCTCATTTAATATAATACAATTCTTAACAATAATAATAATAACAATGACCAATGAAACAAGATAAACTTGGAAAACAAAAATATCTTCATTAATTTCCAACTTGTCGACTTTAAGACTTGAAAGAGCGAGAGCAGCAAGCTGCACAGTGGACTGTCTCAACGTTCATACTGGAGGAAATAGAAAATTCAGTGTGAAGGTCTATATTTCCATCTGCTCGTTCATTCACTCATCCATACACACAATCATTCATTCACTCCAATTCCTTCCGTTCCTCAGCTTTCTCTTGTCCTTCTCAATAATGCCTTGTATCTGCACAACATTTCTGCAACTGAATTATCCATACTGTTGCAGACATGCTGCGAGAACGTTTTCACGTGCGCTTTCATGTACTTTCCCGAACCTTCAGTCGTTATCAGTCGTCGTCGTTGACCTTTCTTAAGACTATGTGGAGCCAATTCTCAGAAGTTCCCTTCTAATGGCTAAACAAAAAAGAGAAAAATGTAAATATCCTCAAGAACTGAAAAGATACATCTCTTTTCTGTTATCTCCTAAAACTTACCATCAATGATTTCTTCTTTAACTTTATGCAATTCCCGCACAACCTCCTCCAAGATCTCCTTTTGATAGCAACAGATTTGATCATCGTTAGCAGGCCAGTCTATCCTCATTTTTTGCACAATACACAGCACAGTAATATGCCATTTTGAAAGAGATTCTGAACTAACCTGTTTCATTCTGTCAAAGTCAAATGACTCGGCATCGCTGGTGCTTCCGATTGGTTTTGCCCTGTACAATGTTCATCATAAATATTTAAACGCAATTTGAATGATCA
Organism: Sinocyclocheilus rhinocerous; assembly: GCF_001515625.1. NCBI lineage: Eukaryota > Metazoa > Chordata > Actinopteri > Cypriniformes > Cyprinidae > Sinocyclocheilus > Sinocyclocheilus rhinocerous. The sequence continues at coordinate 599,048 of NW_015656153.1, read as the reverse complement.
AAAATGTACCTGCAAGTCATGTTTGCTGTTAAAACAACGTGTAGATATATTAAATATTAATATTGCTTTCTGATGCAATCTCAGTTTTTATAACCGGTTCATTTTCAGAGTTCAAAGAGGCCATTTTCTGTGAGTTTACACAAACATTCAATGAAAGCTTACACAAAACATAAAAACTACATTTTCTAGTTTGTCAGAAAGCGAGCAGAACCGGCTTTGTTTGCATTTAAGTCATTGCAGGCTCATGTTGCCCAGGGCTTTACTTCCTTAACATGACCATTTGTATTGGCAACCGAGCAACAAGCATTTACTCACATATGCAAACTCTAAGCTTTAAAAAACCATTCATTGCTCTGTTGCAATCCATCAAGGAACACCTCAACAAATGTAAATTTTAAAGGAACCAAATGTTTTAAAGTGCCCCTATTATGGATTTTTGAAAATTACCTTTCATGCAGTGTGTAACACAGTTCTAAGTGAATGAAAACATCCTGCAAAGTTTTAAATCTGAAAGTGCACCGTGTATAAAGTTATTGTCACTAAAGAAAGAGTCGACTCTGAATCATTTAAATGAGTCGTTTTTAAAAGAATCCCAAGCCGTTTCATGTTGACGTCATGGGGGGTTTACATAGACCGGACCGAAAGGGCACTTTAGTGTCTGCGATTAAAGGAACACGCCACTATTTTTGAAAATAGGCTAATTTTCCAACTCCCCTAGAGTTAAACAGTTGAGTTTTACCGTTTTCTAATCCATTCGGCCGATCTTCTGGTCTGGCGGTAGCACTTTTAGCTGCAGCTTAGCATAGATCATTGAATCTGATTAGACCGTTAGCATCTCGCTCAAAAATGACCAAAGAGTTTCGATATTTTTTCTATTTATTATGATTTTTCCTTATCTATTACGCAGCGCCTGAAAATAGTCCCCAGCTAGGTAACTTCCAATAAGCCTATTTTCAGGCGCTGCGTAATATCATTGCGCCTGCTGCACCCATGGTATGGCAGCAAAGTTCCTTGATTATTACACCGGAATGAGAGTATAGTTCCTAGCCATATCGGCCTAGAAAATCGCAACTTTTAATTTTCAGTCGGTCTTAGTACACGATATAACTACAGAATTGTCAAGTTTTAAATAGGAAAAATATCTAAACTCTTTGGTCATTTTTGAGCGAGATGCTAACGGTCTAATCAGATTCAATGATCTATGCTAAGCTACAGCTAAAAGTGCTACCGCCAGACCCGGAGATCGGCTAAATGGATTCGAAAATGGTAAAACTCAACTGTTTAACTCTAGGGGAGTTGGAAAATGAGCCTATTTTCAAAAATAGTGGCATGTTCCTTTAAGGGGGAAAGGGGCTCGAGCACCCCCAGCCCTGTGCACGCCACTCCACTAAACCGATAGGAATGAAATGTTTACGGCTCATGAAACCTGTTAAAACATACCTTGACACAGCTGAAGACTTATCTGCGGAGTTGGCTCGTTCCCATGGCTTCTTCACAGGATCTAAGAATATTTAAATAATTTTATTTATTTTTTTTGCTCACCAAACCTAAAAACGTCTCATAATTTACCATATACTATACAATAAAATTAATATATTTTTACTAAAAGGTTTTTAGTTTTCTGAATATCCTGAAAAAAATGTATCATGGTTTCCACAAAAATATTAAGCCAAAAGTATATCAAAAGTAATAATACGAAATGATTCTTGAGCATCAAATCAGTATATTAGAATGATTTCTAAAGGATCATATGACACTGAATACTATTTAATTATAAACAATGGTAATATTATTTCTAGTGCTGTCAAAAGAGTAATCGCATCCAAAATAAGTTTTTGTTTACATAATATGTGTGTAGTGTATATATATTATGTATATATAAATTCACACACATGCATGTATATATTTAAGAAAAATGTTAAGTCTATATATATAAGTAT
>NW_015656153.1:571124-596907 GCF_001515625.1 Sinocyclocheilus rhinocerous | reverse complement strand
ACAATGAATACTATTTAATTATAAACAATGGTAATATTATTTCTAGTGCTGTCAAAAGAGTAATCGCATCCAAAATAAGTTTTTGTTTACATAATATGTGTGTAGTGTATATATATTATGTATATATTCATTCACACACATGCATGTATATATTTAAGAAAAATGTTAAGTCTATATATATAAGTATATTTATATATAATATAAATTATATGAATATAAACATATACATGTAAATATTTTCAAAATATATACTGTATGAGTGTGTGTATTTATATATACATCATAAATATACACAGTACACACACACACACACACACACACACACACATATTACGTAAACAAAAAGTTTTATTTTGGATGCGATTAATCTTTTGACAGCCCTAATTTTACAATTTTTCACAATATTAGTTTTTTCTGTATATTTGTTCAAAAAAATGTATCATTGGTAAGCAATGGACTTTTTAGAAATATTGAAAACTTACCAACCTTACATTTTTTATTGTAGTGTATATACAGAATACATTGCTAAATTAGCAAAATAAAAGAAAGAAAAAAAAAAAACACCTGAATTTTGTCCACGAGAAGATGATGAAGGGGATCCATTAGACTCCTCCTGCAAGAAAGAGATATCAGACTGATATGATATGATATACAATGAATAGAACTGAAGAGAAATATACAATCTCTGTGTGTTTTGACAAATAGTGTACAAAAGTCATACATTTTGACTGTCTTCTGGTTTCTCTGAGGCCTTCCTCCTGCAGAATGATCATATTTAACAATCAAAGTTTGTATAACCACCAGTCATGGATCATTAGTTATGGAAAAAAAAGACAGGAAATGGATGCATTCTGACCTCCGTGCTAAAAGGGCATTCATCTCCTGCATGAGACCCTCTCCACCTCCTCCACTGCCTCCACTGCTTCCACTGGAGCGATTGGCATCGTTCTTGCTACTGCTTTCCTCTGGCTAGAAAAGATAAAACATGAAATAATCAGGCAGCAAGATACTATTATTGAACTTATTGCATAAAAAAAAGAAATATGTGAAACATGTTGAGGTTTGAGAAAGATAAATGCCACTCACCCGCTGCGCTTTTCGCAGCTTGGCACCAGCTAGAGCTGCAGCCAGACCTGACGGAGCAGGACCTCCACCAGCCGGCAGTGGAGGCGGGGTAGGAGGGGGTCCTGTGGCGGGTGGTGGCGGCCCGGGTGGGGGAGGCCCAGGCGGGGGCGGAGGGGCCGGTGGACCCGCCATGGATGCTGAGGTAGGGGGGTGAACAGGAGGGGTGGATGAGAGCATGGAGGGATGACCCGGTGGAACGGGAGGACCTGCTGCAAGAAAGGAAAGAATCAGTGTTGTATTCTAGACTGTTTAATTACAAATGCAATGAAATATACTGCAATGGGGAGCATTTGAACGGAAGCCTGCTTCCGCCACTGAATAAAAAATAAAAAAGGTAATTGAGACTCTTTATCTTACAATTCTGATGTTTCTTTCTCACAATTGCGAGTTCACATTTCATAATTCTAACTTTTTTTCTCAGAATTGCGTGATATAACCTTGCAGAAGTTATAAAGTCAAAATTGTGAGCTTATATTCTGACTTTATTTCTCGCAATTGTAAGTTTGTATCCTGCAATTCTGACTTTATAATTGTGAGAAAAAAAGTTGCAATTATCTTTGGCGGAAACAAGCTTTCATACATTTGTGTTGACTTAAAGGTGAAATTGCGCATCACGACCTAAATTGTAGAAAGCAGAATTACAAACGGAGAAAATCAACCTACAAATAGGCTCAGCAGTAAGGATTTTTTTTCTGCTGGCTCAGTGGGTCTAGTACTTTCGAATTTATTATTCACATTAGTACTTCCAAAAGAATGAAACATTTCATTTTTAGTAATTTTTTTTAGATGTTTTTATCAGTGTTTTTTTTTTTTTATCAATGTAGTGTTCAATATACACTACCATTCAAAAGTGAGGGCTCAGTAATACTTTTATTCAGCAAGGACTCATTAAATTGAAAAGTAACAGTAAAGACATTTTTAATGCTACAAAAGACTTCTACTTCAAATAAACACTGAACTTTTTCTATTGATCATAGAATCCTGGAAAAAAGAGTATTACGGTTTCCACAAAAATATTATGCAGCACAACTGTTTTTGATTAAATAAAATGCAGCCTTTGGGGAGCATAAGCGACTGTAATGACTTGATAAAAATCTTACCAGCCCTAAACATTTGCACAGTATTTTTTCTACATGAAAAGAATTTCATAAATTCACAAACACACTTTTGGTTTGTATTGTAGAAAGCAGAATTACAAACGGAGAAAATCAACCTACAAATAGGCTCAGCAGTAAGGATTTTTTTTCTGCTGGCTCAGTGGGTCTAGTACTTTCGAATTTATTATTCACATTAGTACTTCCAAAAGAATGAAACATTTCATTTTTAGTAATTTTTTTTAGATGTTTTTATCAGTGTTTTTTTTTTTTTATCAATGTAGTGTTCAATATACACTACCATTCAAAAGTGAGGGCTCAGTAATACTTTTATTCAGCAAGGACTCATTAAATTGAAAAGTAACAGTAAAGACATTTTTAATGCTACAAAAGACTTCTACTTCAAATAAACACTGAACTTTTTCTATTGATCATAGAATCCTGGAAAAAAGAGTATTACGGTTTCCACAAAAATGTTATGCAGCACAACTGTTTTTGATTAAATAAAATGCAGCCTTTGGGGAGCATAAGCGACTGTAATGACTGAAATGACTTGATAAAAATCTTACCAGCCCTAAACATTTGCACAGTATTTTTTCTACATGAAAAGAATTTCATAAATTCACAAACACACTTTTGGTTTGTAGTTTTCATGCCTCCGGGGTGTATTTGCAAATTTGACAAAACCTCATCTATGTCAGCCAGCTAGATAATATTATCTCGGAGACAAATCAGCAGAGTTTGCATAATAATACATCACAGAAAACCAAGCGTTTAAATTTGCAAAGTAGATGTACGAGATCAATGAACGTTCAATGGCGCAACAAAAAGGACAAGTGACACTGGTCTGTCAAGTGGCCCAAAACTCTCTCACACTGGTCCTGGGTCAGCAGGCCATTCTTAGTGTTGAGCCCTGCTTACACTTGCATCTACATAATTATGTGAGACAGAGCAAAGCATTTTAACTTCGAAAATATGATCTGCAAAGAGAAAAAGGAAAAATGGAACATAGGGTGGTTAGTTTAAGGTATGACACACCATTTAAGCAATATGAACAAATCACCTTTGAGCAAACACACAAGAACATCACTGCGATATATGAATGTTTACTTTATAATCTTAAATCATCTTTCCTCTACTCAGAACAAAGAAGGTGAGGCAGCTGCCATTTGTTCAAATGAGCTGCTGTGATTTTGTCATATAACACAGACAAAAGTCAACAGCCTCATTGAAAAACCTGGCAGGCCGGTATTTGCATATGTTTTCAGTACAAAGACCGTACTGTTCTCTTTAGACAGCTTTTGAGATCAACATGTCATCAGCCCAGTTCCACTGGACAGGTGCGTGAAGTCTTTTGGTGGTGGGCAATAAACTACAGAGGGGGCAGCTGATGGGGGTCTGAAATACTTACTGCTGGACGCTTTGGCGTTCTGATAAACAGGCGAGGGAGACATCTTGGGCGTTGCCCCCTCGCACAAAGTAGAGTGAGAGGTGGGTGTGGTGTTGAATTGGGGCGTGGCCTGGTATAGCTGCTGCTGGTGGAGGGCGAGGCCTTGGATGGGCTGGCCAATGAGAAGGGGCAGGGGGAAAGATGATTCTTGTATGAGATAATGTGGGTGCAACGGAGCTCCAGAGGTGACCTGCATAGGAGGGTTTTGGTACGGGCAGTACTCCTCTGCCGGGCCACTGGACAACTGTTGGTGGTGTGTTACAGGCTCCAAGTGGGACATGTTAGCAGGAGCTTTGGGGCCACAGTTTGGGCCGTTGTTTAGGGGTGGCAAGGGGAGGGCGACAGGCAGGGCAGGTTGTTTGACTGGCACCGCCATTATGACGGGTGGCGATGCTGTGGATAATGGAGCGTACATGTGGGTGGAGGACCATGTGGCATGTTTGGGGTCCTGGTGGGCCGTTGGAGGGGAAAGAGGGATTTGCTTGACGTTGCGAGGTGGAGGGGTGACACCCGGCTGCACTGGGGAGAAAGCAGAAGCCAGAGAGGTGGAAAGCTGGGAAAGCTGCTGTGCCTTTTTTTGAGGGGAGTCCACAGTGCGGTAGCCACTCTCTCGTTCCTGGGAGGAAGAGGAGGTGTGGGGGGAGGGTTGCGTGGGGTTAAGGTGAGCATAGGAAGGGGGAAGAGTGTTAGCCCGATACTGTCTGAGGTCATGCAGAGTGGTTTCGGACTGAGAGGCGGATGCTGATACTTTAAACTGAAGGGTGGAGACTGAGAAACAGAGAAAACACAACACAAATGACAAACGAAAAGAGAGAAACGTGACAGTGATGAAAATCAAGCATCAACGTGTACAAAGAAACTTAAAAAGATGAAATGTGAGCAAAATAGCATGTTATATGCCTTGCAAACAGATGAATCTCACAAAAACATCTAGATCAGATAGATTTCAGAAAAAAAAATGAAATTAAGAAATGGAGAAATTACAATTGAAATTAAGCATATTTTATGACCAAGATTTTGTTTCATTGTAACACGATTTTAATGACAATTAAACAACACCCTCCCAAATTCTCATTACAATAATGCATCTGGATGTTTTACTTTTGACATGTTTTTAAATAATTCTACTTATTCTCAATGTGGATTCTCACTAGATTCACATTACCGTGATACAAAACTTACTAAAAGTGATAAAAGTAACATAATAAAAGTATTCTGAAATAATTTTTAAATGTAAATGTAAATTAACAGAACAAATACATTATATTTATTTATAAATAAATATACAAAATGTAATAAATACAATTTAATTTGTTGTCAGGTATCTATAATATTACTTGTCAATTTAAATAATAAAAATGTAAATTATTATTTAAATTATTTTTATTATTCTTATTATGTTGGATTACTGTATCTGTATAACAGTAGACAATAGAAATCAAAGAAATAATGCACAAAGAAAAAAATCTTAATAGTCCTTAAAACATGCTTATTTATTTATTTTTAATGAATAAGCAAAACTCTCTTTCTTTTTCTTTCTTTTAGTTTGGGGATGAAAGGAGATTTCAACATGGTCTTGACATGTTTCATGAGATTCACCAAAACAGAACTCAGAAATGCTGTTTATGGCATTATGAAAGGCGACTGTCTTCTCTGAACTGATGCTGAAGCAGGGGTGGAAACAGAAAGAGAGCGTGCGTGTGTGTGTGTGTGTGTGTGAGAGAGAGAGAGGATGGGCAGCATGTGCTGTTTGGACTAGGGACCTGTTCTGTGGCCAGGGAATTTGATATTCCTTAGTGTTAACACTTTTCCAAGCAGACAATGAAGTCTGCAGGGTTACTCTGTGGGTGGTTTAATGAGTGTGTGTGTGTTTGTGTATCTTTTAATTGCACAGTGTGCAGTCTCATATCATATTCCACAGAGGTGTGGGGACTTTAGTCTACCTGCAGAGCCAGATGTTCTTCGTTCCCTTTCCTTCTGCATCTGATGCTGGTCCATCATTTGCCTAGAAACAAATGTTAACTCACTTAACAATGATGTTGGGCAAAGTGAAATCTAAACACTCTCAATCCACCGTATGAATAGACACAAAGACAAGCTCACTGGAGAGTAAACAATCATGCGTGTTCACACATTGTTCTGTTCAGCTCCGTGGGTTTTAAAAATGCTAGACTGCACAGTGAGAGTCTGTCCACTAGAGGGCAGAACACAATCTAAACTTGTATTATGACAGGCAGCAGTTAAGAAGCGTTCTCAATCTTCATGACAACAAATATGTGAAGTTATTTAAAAAAACAGAAGTGAGTTCAAATTCGATGATTCGATACACTGAACACTACACTTTCTGACCTGTAATGTTAAAAATTAAGTGAGTAATTTCAGTGTCTCTAGCAGTACCAAATGAAATTTAGTTTTTGAATTGGTTTCCCAAACACCATCTGCTATTGGTTGGACAAGCAGATAGTCCCGCCCCAAACTCATGCCATTGGTTGAGTCACTGTTGCTGCGGAATGCTTAAACAGGACTATTTTGGAGGTACAACAGAGAAAAAGTGTTTAGACCTTTCAGGGGAATAAAAAAAAAAACATTACACACTTCACTTTAAAAAGAGAGCATATACTGTATTCAGGCCAGTGTCCAGTGTTTAAAAGCTTGATTAACATTTGACAGATGTCTCAGAAAGAGAAAGTGTCATTAGAGACGGTCCGCACCTCCTCTGAGCCTCGGCATCATCTGTCACCGGTCCATTCTGACGATGTGCTCCTGGACCTGAAGAACAAGAACATAATTGCACCTCATAATTTAAATATTTTTTTTAATTGTCTCTCAGGAACTGTAAAATGTGTCGGATTGTGTTAATATATTCTGACACCTTATGGCAGACTTGAGTAGTACAGCAGTTCTCAACTGGTTTTGTTTCAGATTTTACATCTGGCAGCTGGTTTATGTCATGTGACATGTCAAACTCTTCGCTATATAGTATAATTTAGAATGACATTGGTCGGTACAAATGGTTAATGCTTTCTTTTACCTCACATAATTTCACTTGTGATTTTCACAAATCAGGCCATATCACAAACACCCGTTCATCTGCCTAATCTGACTACTAATTGACATATGAATGAGTTGGATTGGACATATGGCTTTTGAAAACAACAACAAAAGAAACAGGAAGCATTTTCTTCTCCCAAACTAAGACATCTAAGTGTCAAATTATCAAACTATTACAGTCCAATAAATCCAGCAAGAGACTAAACATATTTTGCCAAATCACAATTGCCCTCGTACCCAACACCTCATTACTGGTAGACTTGGCACAGTCATTCGTAAGACACCATAATGGTTCTGTTGAATTTGTTATAGGGTGTGAAGGAGCTCTGCTAATAATGGTAAACACGGCTCTCAGGTTACTGAGATGATGACTATTTACGTCATATGACATTCAGGGACTCAGTATGGGGTATGAAAGCTCAAGGGAGGGAGGAAGGCCCCTCTGTTCAGAGAAAGATCCTTAGTGTGGCCATATCTAATGTGGCTGATAATCTTTGGTTGCTAGGCACCATCAAACATAATTGAGTTTAGAACGTCAAAATCTATCTACTGTGAAATTTAAGGTGGAAAAATAATGAGCTGTTCACACAGCTAGACAGGGCAAACAGAATGGTGAAGTATGCAAAAACTTTACTGTCTTCTAAAGGCCTGTTCACACCAAGGACAATGACTTCAGCTAAAGGTTTATAGTTCAGAGTTGTAATAATCATTCTAATTCTTTGAGAATAGGGAAGTCCACATCACAACTATAGTGACACAAAGGAACGATATTGATTCAGAATGATTCAACTTTCAGAATGATTTTTTTCCCAGCTGATGAATGATAAAAATATTGACAGCGAATCAGTATAAACCTTTAAAGAGCTTGAGCATTTAAATCTGCATTTAAAAATGGCAACACACTTATAATAAACAAAACATTAACATGCACTGGTGTGGGTGATAATATTAATGTTATAGTTATTATCTTTAGTCATCGTTCTTTGTCTGAGTAGACCTTAAAGCCACTTTTTAAAAAATGTTATCTATTCAGTGACTTCTTCTGCCATAATAATGTTATGTATTAACAGCATCTTCTTAATTACACTTCTCATTTTTGCAGATTGAATCCACAATGATATCGCAACATTTTTTTTTGTCTTGCTTTCTGTACAGATCTTAAAAACTCAACGTTCATTTAAGTTTTTTGCTAACCGTTTTAGAACCATTTAGCATTAAAAATGCCATCTCAACGTTACTGCAACACCAAAACAACAACTGGCATTATTTCGACCACATTTCAACGTTGAAGGTCTATCATCTGCTAACTGAGACAAAACAAACAATAATACGCAGTAAAAAGCACCAGCAGATGTCCTGAAATAACACAAAACACACTGATCATAGTGGCAGATTATGTTTTTTATACTAGACCTAATGAGACTTGAAAGAAGCAAGACATTTAAACAGGAAACCTCAGGCAGCACTGAAGAAACAGCACAAATTACTTCACAGTGCAAGGAATTCTTATTATATAAAAAATACTAAATAAAGTTCTGCTTTATTAATAAGTCAGGGAGTAACGTACATGGTTTCTTTGAACAGTTATTGCAGATTGAGAGAATAAGCATGATAAATGACACAGCTCAAAGCCCTTTGCATTAGCAGTTGTCAGCAAGCTCAGTCTGGATCTAAACAAGCTGCAGATGAAGCAGATGACAGGTGGGATTCTGCTTCCACATTTAATGATTACACGATCCGTGTCTCACTGAACTTAATGCCAGTATACAGCGTCACATCCTAAAATACTGTTAATGACTTCCAAAAAAATCAAGCAAAAACATCACTCAGTTCATCACAAGATCCACATTTTAATGAGAGTACAAAAATATTCCTGTCATAACTCACAGAGTAATAAAACTAGGCCTACTTACAAAAAGGAATAGCTATATTACAGTATGTGCTCATGCTGTTTCAACATCTAAGTGGGAAAACAGATTGGCACAAAAAATCTGAATAATTGCAGCAGGACTGAATATCAAGTCCCTCGAGCAACAGGAATGGGAATATGTTCATACGTCACGTGAAAGCAGCATTTCACACAGTGTCGCAAACATGCAATCCACCTGAGGTCCTGTCTGCAGCAGATGGTCCCAAATCATCTGTCCCTATTATAATAAACACCATACAACTACTAAGAGTACTTGATATTCATATGATCTGGCTATAAACAATCAGGGAAAAAGGGGAAAAATTTCCAACGCAAATTCAACAGAACTCACCATCATTTACGAAATGGCAATTTGCAGACCATAAACCATTAATCCAAACCCTGCTGAGCATACTGGGTAATGCATAAATGCTATTTGCTCCACTGGTGAAGCGAGACAATTCGGCAAGTATCTTTCCACTAGGAGTTTAGACCAAGACTTGCATGAAATCTCTTCTTATGGAGACTTTACTAAGCCATAATGTAAAGTCAACCATAATGCTTGATATCAATTAAGCTGTGCACTTTGTAACCAGACAGCATAAAAAGCAATGATATTACTCCAGATCACATATCCATTTCTACTGCAGGTCGTGGAGGTGTAATACTCTGTGTGATTTATTTCATAAACTTGATTAAATCCCTTGCAATAGCAACATGCTGATAAATGGCTGCAGTTGGAGTGTATTAAAATGGTTGGTGCGACTGATGCTGAATAAAGTTAATGGATTCCTAGTTTTAAGTGCCTCTCAAGAGTCAAATCTGGAGCTCTGGATGTTATTTTGATTTATGGTTAAATACCTAAAAAGCCTTGGAGGGGCAACGCTAACCAAATATTAAGATTAATTTGTGATAAAATCTTCGGATGAGCTTTTAAAGTAATGCGTAGTCAATATTTACAGTGTTTTATGACGCACATACCATATAATTTGGTGGTTGCGTGCAGCAGCAGTGTCCCTTTGTACCAAATACACATACCCTGGTGATCATTGAGCTGAGATGATGATGTCTACTGAGATAATAAGAAGTGGAAACACAGATACAATCTGATTGGATGATGGGACCCATTGGTCATTTGCTTGATAAACCCTGCCATTTTCCTTTATAACACACCACTTGCATAATATAAATCTGTAGTGTATTTTACAGTTAGAAAATGTTAACTTAAAAAAAAAACATACATTTAATACAAAAATTTAAGCATTAGATCAAGTATGCTGTATGATAGTATGATTTTTTTTTATTGTGTAGAGATTCATGTTTTTTTTTGGTTTTTTTTGCATTAGGCCTAAGCCTTGAATCTCTTGAATTTAACAAAATTTATTTGTTTTTGACGTGGTTTTAATAAATGTTTTTCTTTAATTTAGGAAATGTCGAGGGGGTTTTTTTTGACAAGAGTTTAAGCAAGAGCTTGACAATATATTAAATTAAGCAACATTTATGCCAGCTGTCAAAATTATTACTATTAATAAAAATAACTAATATATCTTAGTAGTAACACCAACAATAACAACAATAATAATTCTTATTATTTTATACTATTAATATTATTGTTGTTTTTGTTTATTATTATGATTTGTTTTTTCATTTAGTTTTTTATACTTTATTATGTCTTTTAATTCAATTATTTCAATACATTATACAAATGAAAATATAATATTTTCTCCAATAATTGTTCACTTTTTCTTCTTTTCTTTTCTTTTAATCTTTTTTCTTTTTGAGATAATAATACCCTTCACCAACACAAAAGGAAACACATAAACAATAGGTACATAATTAGGTGCTTTTACATTTTCAATTCATGGTATTTATTTCACTTTGATGTGGCTGAACGTCTGGGTTTTTTTTTTTTTTTCAAACTGGAAATTTTGGTTTATGTGCGTTTGCAGTAGCGTGGCAAATTCAATGAGACTTCACTGAGTTTTTTATGTATTATTATTCTTTTTTTGCATTTTATTTAAATCATGATTAAAAATAAAATGACCAGTCCTACCATTATTATGTTATGTTTCACTAAAAATCTAAATCCATACAGCCATATCAGTGAAGCACTAATGATAACTGTTCAGAATTAGGCACGACAAACACACTAGACCTCCCAAACCCGCACACGCCTCATCAGGAGCTTCTGACAGGCACCGTGCCAAAAACCACTGAGCAGCTTCCACAACCACATCCTCCATCAAAGACACCACAATGACCCATCCGAGGCATCACATCACATTATTAAAGCATGCGACTGAATCCCTCAGCCCTTAACACTACTTACTGCTGAGTTTTATTACTGTGGAGCTGATCCGGCGGATTGGCCCCGGGGAAAACTCCGGTCCAAGCATGGGCCCTCTCAGGTGCCTTTAGTGATATTTATAATGGTGCAGTTTGAGCTCCACTACCAGGTGGGAACTGGTAATAACAGTCAGGACTCCGTACAGGTGAGTTCAGGCAGGTGAACAGCAGCTTTTCTCTTCTCTGCATGCTGAGGTGCGAGCAGCACTTCTAACAACCTTTCTAATCTGCCCGCCCCAAAAAGCAAGGAACATGCAACACCCATGGCCTGAGACTGTTGGGCTCCATGGATATTTTAACCAGGGCTGAGCACCAATGGCAGAAGACCACCCCCATCCCCCACACACACATCTTATAAGTAGCAGCAGCCTGAAACCAGAGAGGCCCATGTGCTGTTCTTAAATAAGAGTTACACTACACTTAACGATCCCACGTATAAGACCCAAACAACAATATTTTCAGTCTGCATTTAGAGTACATTCCTTACGTTTTTGCAGTAGCACTTTCACAGTGAATTACAGCTAAATGATTGTATATTTTTATCAATACTGTAAGGACCGTAATGTAGTAGCGTGTGCATTACCCTAATCTCTTTTAAATGGACACATTTATATATATTTAAGAGAAAAACATTGCATACCATTGCTTATAAAATTATATTTTGCATGATGTGATATGCAACATCAGTGTTTAATTTTTCTGCATTTTGACAATTTTTTCAGCATAGTGATAATTAAAGATAGAATTCAGTAGACCAGACTAAAAAAAAAAAACAATAATAATAAATTAAGAAAACTATGAATATTGTATAAAAAATTGGTAAAACCTATACCACCATTCAAAATTTTGGTTCGCTAGGATTTTTTGTTCATGTTTTTGAAAGATATCTCTTATGCTCACCAAGGCTGCATTTATTTGATCCAAAAAAAAAAACAATTTGTGAAATATTATTACAATTTAAAATAACTTTGTATTTTTATATATTTTAAAATGTAATTTTAAATTTCTATGATGGAAAAGCTGAATTTTCAGCAGCCATTACTCCAGTCTTCAGTGTCACATGATCCTTCAGAAATTATTCTAATATGCTGATTTGTGCAAAAAAAAAATATTGATTATTATTAATGTTTAATATTGCTTAATATTTTTGTGAAAACCTTGATACATTTTTTTCAGGATTCTTTGATGAAGAGTTCAAAGAAGAGCATTTATTTGATAGATAAATGCACTGAGTGTCACCTTTCGATCAATTCACAGGGTAATAAATCTGAAGTATAACTGCTCATATCAAACTTCATTTCTAAAAATGATAATAAATTACAGAAATAATCCAGGTAACACCTAACTAAACACCACATAGGAGTGTGGCACAGAGGTAAAAAAAACAAAAAAACATTTATGTTATGAAAATTACCTGCATCTTGAGAGCTCAGGACATTGAGCGCAAACAGCATGGCAGTGGAGAAGGTGGTGGCCTCCTCTTTGCTGGCAAAGTTCAGCCCGTAAACTTGCCGCGCATCACGCCATTGGTGGAAAGTTGCCGTGGCCTGGTTATATTTCAGACCTTTCACAATGGAGTAGTTTATAACGACCTGGAAGAGTAGTGACATGTGGTTATGTATCTGCATCTGTGACATTTTTCCCTGTAATCAAACTATTTCAAGTTATCAAGGGGAAACCTTCTCACGTCAGTTATGGTATTTTTGAAAATCACAAAACAGAAACATTTCAGATTATAAATATATACGTATGTAAATAGAACTGAATGTTTATTGGATGGGACTAAAGCACACACCGTGTACAGTAAGATCATATCACACAGCTGAGAGTCTTCTCTCAGTTTTGTTGTACCATGTTGGTGTCTCACCTGCTGGTCCTGCAGTTTGACTCCCACCACACGGAAGCTGTTGTTGACAGTGTTGTGGTAGATGTTGATGCGGCTGAAGCCCTGCTGGCCCGGTTTGACTGGCACCCATTTTTTGCTGGTGTCATCATAGATCATCACAGAGGCTCGGGCTTGACATATACTCTGTTCACTATGAGGAAGAAACAGGAACACTAGTTAAGATTCACAGTGTTCAACAACAAAAACCACAACGATAAATTACGATACGGGACAATGAAAAACAGATGTCAGACTCTTAGCAACAACAATAATGCTGCAACTTGATTCTGCAACAATTTCTCTGTGTGTGTTTGTAATTGAGAGTAATATTTAGCTGTGCATATTCAGTGAAATTCATATTCCATGACATTAGTTACAATTTCTGTCAGTTAGTTACAAATTACGAAATTAAAGATTGTGTAGAAATTCTATAAAAAAAGTGTTTATTCCAAGAAGACTAAAATAGCCAAACCCTCCAAAAATGCCCTTTGCTGTTACTGTGGTATTATGAATTTGTTTGAAGACACTCAGCAAGGGGCGGGTTTGTTATCTGTACTAATTATATAGTGTAATAGGCAGCTAACGAGTGAGGCAGGAATGTAACCGTGTTGACTGCTTGATATGAGGCCATGGTTTAATTAAAGACATGAGGTTCTCCGCTTCTCTAAATAGAAATCTTCTGTTGTCAGGGGAAACAATTAACATAAAGAGAGAGCAGAAATTGTGGACTGTATGATCAGCATTAATATACCTTGCTAGCTTTTGTTCCTTAGTGCTTCTAATAATATTGTTTAATACAATGTCTAAATGTTTAGTAATATAATAATAATAATATAATGTATACATTTGTTATGCATTTGTTATTGTTTATTTGTGCAATATATACATTTTTATTCATCTTAGTTCAGCATTTACTAATACATTATTAAAATCAAAGTTGTATCTTTTAACATTATTAAATGCACTGTGAACTAACAAAAGTTATTAAATGCTGTGAAACATTGTTTATTGTTAATTCATGTTCGTTAATGCATTAACCACTGTTAACAAATGAGTAAAATGTTACGATTATCCCATATATAACAAGCCTTTTTACATAAAATAATTGTTATCTATGCACAATCAGCTTGTAACACTCCAAAGAGAAAGGAAAACTTGAAATCGCATCATATGACCCCTTTAAAAAAAACTAAAGATTGAATTGCGTTCATTAGTTCATTAGATAAATATTTGTAATTTTTAAAGTTTTTATTAATACTAATGTGTATTCTAACACTTATATGAATAATTGTCAGTAAATTATTTTGCTGGTTCAAGTTTGACAAAATCAGTTCTTGTATCAGTTTAAATACTGTGGTTCAGTAAGTGAGTCAGATTATTACAGACTGACTCAATGAGGTAATTCAGTGAAGGATCCATCAGACTGATGGGCTTCAAACTTGTGTGTCTTTTTCACATTTTGTGCACACTGGACTAAGCAATTGTGATCAGAACAACTCAACTTATATTCAAGCCTTTCACAAAATCCAAACATCTCAAGAGTCTTGTTGACTGAAATGCAGTAAAACACTAGAGCACTGAATGGTTCACACAAAGAAGATTGGGTTTCCTGTTGGTGTGCTAACTTAAGCTGGGCAGATTTCCACTCCTATATACCCTAAAACATACTGAACCACCACACCCAGCTCCCACAGAAACACCCAAATCCAGCCGCACATGCTCTTCACACCCGCCTGTATAACTGGAAGAGCAGCAGCACATGACCAGCTCTTACTAACACTAAAACAAACTCAAGATACAGCCATTTGAAACAATAGACCTGAGGATGAAAGTAAGATAAATCAGACTCACCGGTTCTGTGACATTATGCCAAAACAGAAAATTCACACTCTGAACTCAGAGAAATGGGATACATGGACCATATAAAAAAAAAGTGGTTTAGAGGAGGCTGGACTACCGAAGAGAGCCCATTATAAAGCAACAAGCATTTATGAGAAGTGAAAGAAGTGAGTTACAATTTTTTTTTAAAGGATGCGTTTGCACAAACTCATCTCAATTAAATATGCTTTTATCTGCACATGGTTGATGTGCAGATAACTCAAGTCACTCAGTTTTACTCAGTCATGGATAAATGACAAAAAGTACTTTTAGAATATATATATATATTATACTCCATTTAAACAGCATTTTGTATTATTCATGCAGCATTAATTGCATGAAAAATGTAAAAAATACAAATTAAAAATGTATTTGTCACAATGCAGGACAATTTAAAATAACCTAGCAAAGACAAAAAGGTAATTAAAAGTTGTGAAAAACAATATAAATGACCTAAATATATATAATTTCTCCTAAATATAGTTTAATTTTAATTGTAATTTATTCATATATATTTTAAACCTAAAACCTGATGTTGATACAATAATACTGCATCAGTCACCCTGATTTTTAATGGTTAAAACAGCATATTTGCATTTCGCAACAACATTTTCTGTCATTCACTACTCTCAGTTCTTCATTCTCTGGTCTTTCATGCTTGCCTTACGACAGAGCCTATTTCTGGCATCCATCTGGGGTTAGAGGGTGGCACGACAGCTTCTTCCCTGTCCTCCCGGTTTCATTTCTCCCCCCCCTAGAGCTAGTCTGAAATAAAGTACAGTCTCTCCTCCACCGATGATGCTTAGTCGTCATAAATTACATCCTGACGGCTCTTTGCTTCCATAAACATCCAATATATTTAGACACTGGGCTATCTCAGTTTACTTCTTCTAATAACACATCACGCAAAGCCTCTCTCTCTACTACTATTTATGTATTAAAAAACATGGAAAAACTTGCCAGTGCTGTATCGAATGGAACAAGAATATTCATTATTAAATAGAATCAGTATGCCAAGACTTTCCAACAAAATCTGCACTTCTGAAGGGTCAGAGACCAACACGTCTTGTAATAGCAAGCTATAAATATCAGAGTCAGGGACATTTAAAACTTAGAAAGCTTTATAGTCTGTCCCAGAACTAAAAAGACAAGCAGCTGAGAAGAGCTTTGATGTTCAAAATGTGAAACTACAGAGCATTCTAAAGTACTCTGACGATGGCACAATTTATATATTTATTCATTATTAATTTATTTTAGGGCTTCATGAATTGATGAAAAGCTGATAATTATTTAAATCATAAAAATAAAAAATACACAAAATATTTTTTTAAATGAAAAGGTGATTGTTTTGTTATGTTATTGAAATATTTACAGTATTTAAAATCTCAGGGGGTATTTGAAGTAAATATTTTAGGTCAAAGAGTTTTGAACGTTTGGGAATCCAGATTGCGCTACCATTATGTGCAAAGTAAATGTTCATTTCAAGCTTTTAAGAGTCTGCCATGAAAAATCTATAATATATCTATGCTATTTGTAAATGGCTGTTAATGGAGAAAGATTATGTGGCTATATCATCTAACCTTGATTCTTTGATAAACTACGTGAAAAGTACAAAATAAAAAAGGTTTTTTTGAACTTTAAAGCAGTCTAAATTTAGAGCAAAGCAATTTTTCGATGAGAAATGTGATGCATTAAGATGTCCAGTGCTGCTTTGGTTCACTCTTACAAAGTGTCATACTTCATTAGACACAACAAAACCTAGCCAAAAGGACCGATATTTGATCACTGTTTGAACAGTTTTGCCTAAAACATCACATTTTGCACTTTGAGTATATCTGCTGCAGTGCCCGACAGGCAAATGGCTGAAAGGAGGCTACGCTGAGAGTCTGAATGCTGCACACATCTAATGCTTTTACTCCATAAAGTACCACTATGGGACAGGGATCTCTTGAGCCTCCCAGCTATGACCCCATTAGTTGAATGCTCTCTAATGTGGATGAGAGTGAGTAAACGTGTATTTGTCAGCGTATGTGTGATGGAGAGAGCCACATGGACCCGAGCTTGTAAGGACACTACATGATTGGCATGGGAATTCCTGGTGAATGCATATAGTTCTCAGATGTCACAGGCACAATATAATGTAAGAATGTTTTCTGATGGCTCACAGTTGCCATAGGAAAGACCCCAGTTTGGAAGAGATGAGTGTTGCTAAGCGATGGCATGGTCAAAGCCATTGTTGCCTGGCAGATTGGTGTGATCAGTTCTGCTGAACGTGCTGGAACAGGCCAGACTCCACCATTTGTCCACTGCACAGCACTTTGTTGCATAATGAGTATTATTTGCCTTTTATTATGAAATTGTTTGTTGAGTTCTAGTCTGTTCGGCACACCTGTGCAAGTCTGAGCACTTTAATTATATGTGAAAAATATGAGTGTACCAAATGAGAAACGTTTATAACGGGTGTGTGTGTGTGTGTGTGTGTGTATATATATATATATATATATATATATGCATGTGTGTGTGCTTAATACATATGTTGGCTGTGTGTGTATATATTAAAATCTAAATATTTCAATCAAATATTTTAACAGCAAACTGCAAAAATGAATGATTCAGCTGAAGTAAAACTGCACAGTAAGAGGTCAACTATTTTTTCTGGATTCTTTCTATTAAATCAAATATATTATATACATATATTTTATAAATAAATTTTTTTTGTTTTTAATTATTTTAATTTATTAAATATAAAGAAATAGATAGATAGATATTATAAATATATATTTTTAAATAAATGTATTTTATTTTCATATTTATTTAAAATACAATTTAGTTATTACATATTTCATCATATCTGTTTTTTTTTTTTTAGTCCATAATAGAAATTAAAAACAAATCATACAGTTCTGGAACAATTTGAAAGTGAACAAAGGAACTGATTTCCATTTTTGGGTGAACTATCCCTTTAAGACCAGTCATCAGTCGACTAGAATGTTGAAAATATGTAGTTAACTTTTACAAATTTCCAAGCCAAGATACTTTGAGTTTATTCAAGACGGTGTAAGAGAAGGGTGAGAAAACCTGTTATCGGCCATAGACTCAGTTGATAAGCCGCCATAATTAATAAAAGCTGTGAAAAGCCGGGCATTTCCCATTTGGCTTCTACTATCATCACACCCGCAGTGAACTTGGTCTCCATTCACCCAAACTCTGTCTCAATAACCGAGAGATAAAGAGAGAGGGAGAGAGAGAGAGCTTGACAGGACTAGGCTCCTTTTAATCTCATGTAAAAAAACAATTTGTCTCAGCTCGAGGCCAAACACAAGGTCTAACTCTGCTTATGTCTGGTCACAAGATCTTCACTGCCTCGTTTTGGCCAGATTTCAGTGGAAAATAACAGAATGTGCCTGAATTGGCTCTAAGCCGATGGAGTCTAATGCATCTGGATATATGCCTGGATGTAACACTCTTCACCATCATTTGATCATCATTTGGTGACAAACTGTTGCCATTATTAATAATAGATATACATAAACATCTCTTTTAAATTAAATTACTTTTATCGCCTGTTTTTTCTGCGGGTGGTAACAGCACAGCATTAATTACACCAAACGCAATGCAAGGCAATCTGTAATAAGTCTAATTTACATAGAAATAAGGTGAATTTGACACAAATGACAATGAATTCATTTAAATACTTAAATGTCTGCACTACTTCAGAGCACATAGCACCTGGTTAGTGAATAAAAAGTAAATCTTGGATGCCAAACTATTTACTGTACGACATTTTTGAGGGAATGAAACACTGAGACTCAACAGCAGCACTTAAAATTATAGCTGGGGTTATTTTTAGCTTATAGCAAAAATGCTACACAAAGTGAGCCCTGTAAATGTTTCTAAAGCAAGTAAAATATGGAAGTCCCCTGTTATTAGAGTGTGGGAGGATGGAGCTGAATCAAATGAGAGTTAGTATGAAATAGGGAGGCATTTTTTAGCTTGTAACCCAGTAATCATTTTGGGAAGGGTGGGAACCAAGCTAAATCTCTGCCTATGAGAGACACTTCTCACTCACAGGGAGCTTCTGAGGCCTAAGAAGCTGGATTACAGGCTGACTTCCAGTAAGATCGGGACTTCTAGGCCACAGTCTAAATTACTGAGGATTTAGCGTCTCCTGCAACACAGTAATCTCAACATCGAGGAAGTGAATACCACAGAGCACTGAGAAGAATTTAGCCAGGAGCAAAATTGCCCCCTGCATAATCAAACTAATTGTCAATTGTCCGTTATTCCCTGGCATTCATTGATGATAACAATAAGAGACCAAACTACACTACATGAAAATAAAAACTCACTAGTTTATTTTATCAACCAAACATGATAGTTAAGCCAAGTAGTTAAAAAAATTTAGCTTGACTATAAAGACTTTTGATTCAATAAAATTGTGGCAGCAATGAGGATCTAAACTATCATTCAAAAGTTTGGAGTCTGTAAGATTTTTTAAAAATGTTTTTGAAAGAAGTCTTACATGCTCACCAAGGCTACATTTAGGCCTATTTGATTATAAATACTGAAAACTGCAATATTGTGAAATACTTTTAAAATGTATAACTTTTTAGAATTCTTATATTTTAATATATATTCAAATTTTTATACATATATTTTAAAATGTAATTTATTCCTGTAATGGAAAAGCATTATAATATGCTGAATCGGTACTCAAGTAACATTTCTTATTATTATCAATGCTGCTTAATATTTTAGTGGAAACCGTTATCATATTTTTTTCAGGATTTTTTTGTCGAATAGAAAGTTCAAAAGAACAGCATTTATTAGAAACAGAAAACTTTTGTAACATTATAAAAGTCTTTATATTTCTGTCATGACAACTCTCGGAGGGATTGGCATGGTAATGTACATGACAATGTTAATGTGTTGGTGGAATAGATCTGATACGCTGCTGCTGTGGCAGAGCAAGTACCGAGACTTGCCAATACTTCCACAACATGCTGCTGTGAGCATGTAAGGAATACTGCTGCTGCACATATAACATATATGGAATAACCCCCATATAGCATGTACATGAATCACCCCATAGCACATCTATACAGGTGGAGCTGGGGAAGGTGGAGGGTTTCTGAAGTGTGCTGCAACTGCTACAGCAAGCACTAGTCATATATTTGAATGTTGAGCAGCGAGTTCATTGGCTAAGAGAGAACCAATCAGCCATGTGATAATGATGTCATTATGTCAGATTGAGTTAGACCTATCGGACTGTGCCATCTAGAGTTTCATGTCAGAACTTTGTATTTAAAAAAAAAATCTTACTAACAACAAATGTTTGAACAGTTAGCATATCTCTGTAAAAAGATCAAAAGTCACAAACTAGAAAACCATGTGAAGCAACACACATATCCTACTGCAATGAAAGCAATCCCAGAATGCAATGTACCAAGCTTAGTGAATAAAAAATTCAAGATGAAGTGAGCATAATAGCGTCTGATTTCTGAATAGCATACCAGACCACTCTTACTAGAGTCAGCAACTAGTGCCACAATTTATGCTGATGTAAATATTATCCTAATGTAATGATTCTCTGTGCATTGTTTAGTGATTTTTTCACAATATTAAACATCACTATAAAAACATGAATAAATAAAAACATTATGATAATTATCCTATTAAATAATTGTTGCTGGGCCATAATGATTCTACTATTAAATGCAAATAACATTTTGAATGTGATTTATTCAGTGACATTTGCAAAACAAGAGCAGCATTGGCCATGTGTCCACATACTACAAATACAAATGTGTGTCAGCTCCTAAAGCACATCACTTAACTTCAATATTGTATGTCGAATTTACCCTCCCCCAAAATCCACATCCATACACACAGGCTCCGCTAAAGCTACAATGGCAGAAAGCAGTGCTGATG
The DNA here is from genome assembly GCF_001515625.1 of Sinocyclocheilus rhinocerous. Taxonomy (NCBI): domain Eukaryota; kingdom Metazoa; phylum Chordata; class Actinopteri; order Cypriniformes; family Cyprinidae; genus Sinocyclocheilus; species Sinocyclocheilus rhinocerous. The sequence goes on along the minus strand of NW_015656153.1, from coordinate 576,238 downwards.
GCCTAATGGTCTTTTTTTGCCTCTGAATTAATGTGCTTAAGTGCTCAGCTAAATGTTTCAGGCAGGGCTACTAGGTTTATAATGCTAGATTTATCCAGAACGTTGACTGTGGCATTATCTGTCATTCTCTAAGCTACACGCTTTCAAAAAAAGAGCTAACATTCAACTATTCTTAAGGAGATATAATCAGTTAAATCTTGCTAATTTTACATATGGTTTTTGTCATATGAGGTTTTGACTGAGAGGAAGATAATGTCTAAAGAATGTTCTCAATAAAGCTGGATAAGGCTTGGCTGAGAGCTGATGCATGTCTTGTGTTTTACTGAGGTAGAACAGAAACACTCACCACATCTTTTCAAGAGAGCCACTGGACCGAAAGTGAACATCTCCCCTAAAGCATCTCTTTCTTTAATAACGATATAAATTAAACATGGGCCCTCACAGAACATTTTTGCGGAGTTTCCACATAAACCAACCCTTCATAATAATTCATCAGTGAGCATCACTGGTTCTGCAATCGCTTGAAAGAGTTCACACTTGTTCCCAACTGGTGGCAGGCAACCCAAAATTAGTTGCAGGTTTGTTCTAAAAGTCAAAAAGTTCTAAATACGGAATAATATATATATATATATATATATATATATATGAGGACGCAAAAATGAGGAGGCCTCAAAGTTTTTTTTTTTTAATCATATGTAAATTCACATTTTCTTTTTTAAATTAACATTCCTTACACTATCAGAAAAGAAACAATTCTATTTTATATTTTTACATTTACAATGTAATCAATATTCTATTTATTCAAGCCAAGTATGAATCTCATCAAGTTTTTTAAGCATTTTATATTTATTCCAAAATAATAACTCAAGGCAGTAACAATTTAAAGTTTAAATAATATATTTTATTTGTGAACTTATGTTCAGCTATTCTTTTAAATAGTTAACTTTTAATTCTTTTTGCATTTTTCGGATCATCAGTCATCAAAGCTCAGTAAATATATATATATATATATATATATGAGGACGCAAAAATGAGGAGGCCTCAAAGTTTTTTTTTTTTAATCATATGTAAATTCACATTTTCTTTTTTAAATTAACATTCCTTACACTATCAGAAAAGAAACAATTCTATTTTATATTTTTACATTTACAATATAATCAATATTCTATTTATTCAAGCCAAGTATGAAGTTTTTTAAGCATTTTATATTTATTCCAAAATAATAACTCAAGGCAGTAACAATTTAAAGTTTAAATAATATATTTTATTTGTGAACTTATGTTCAGCTATTCTTTTAAATAGTTAACTTTTAATTCTTTTTGCATTTTTCGGATCATCAGTCATCAAAGCTCAGTAAATATTGGTCACAGACACTGAGATTTGATTTAAATTTCACAAGCTGATTACTCACTAAAAACTCACACACATCATGTTTTCATGACATTTCAATTCTTATATTGACATATTTAGATATAACCACTTTGTGTGAGTTGTTTACCTAATTTTTTTAATTAGTCTTCTTAATAATGCCATTACATTGTTCATTCAGACTGATTTGCGAACACGAAACACGCACGAACACAAGAGATAGGATTTATCGCATGAACCAATCATAGCCGATCATAAACAGTCATATCTAATTACAGGTGCATCTCAATAAATTAGAATGTCGTGGAAAAGTTCATTTATTTCAGTAATTCAACTCAAATTGTGAAACTCGTGTATTAAATAAATTCAGTGCACACCGACTGAAGTACTCAGGAAACCTTTGCAGGTGTTTTGAGTTGATTAGCTGATTGGCATGTCACCATATTCTAATTTTTTGAGATAGTGAATTGGTGGGTTTTTGTTAAATGTGAGCCAAAATCATCACAATTAAAAGAACCAAAGACTTAAACTACTTCAGTCTGTGTGCATTGAATTTATTAAATACACGAGTTTCACAATTTGAGTTGAATTACTGAAATAAATGAACTTTTCCACGACATTCTAATTTATTGAGATGCACCTGTATATCGTGATGGAGGCATTGCCTCCTCTCACGTGACTTTTCCCCATTCATTCTCAATTACCCCCCACCAAACTCACCACATGCTTTAGAGGGTCTGTTAAAACTCAATGGGCTCAGGGGAGGCCGGTGTCGCTGTTGGACAGGTAAAATAAATTTAGACTACTATTTGGACATCTTAAGGTAGGAGAAAAGGTAGGAGAGAATGCATCCCATATCTTTTTTTGTTCACATCAAAGGATGTGGATCCAAACAAACAGTACAATATTTTGTGAATTCATCTGTTATTTAGTTTAAGCTAGTCAAATTAGACAGATGTCAGCATGGACAGGTTTCGTGCAGCATGAAATCCTTGAAAAACATAAACAAAACTACACAAGATAAAAGAAAATATGACAGACTACATTAAATATAGGTATGAGGAGATATACACAATGTGTGCCGACTTCAATATTATTATTATTTAGATATTAATATTAGGCCAACTGTATATTATATGATATTATATTTAATACTAATCCATTTTAATATTTGGTCTTAAGGACTTTTTTTCTTCTGTGTGATAAAATTTTGATACTTTATTGGTTCACCACTTATTGTGGTGAAGCAAAACTAGCTGAGGTCTACTGGTTGTGTCCATATGTGACACAAGCATTAAGGCATATGCTGTATATATACAAACAGCTTCATTCAGTTCATTCCAGATCCATGCTAGCATCTAAAAATAAGCAAACAGTATCCAAATGATGACATTTATGCCAAATGAATCATCTTCAGACATGTTCTTCAAACATTTAAATGCTTTTAAACCTTGCATTAGGTTGCTGATCATGTGAACAGAATATCTCACTGACCTGATTTTGCATCCAGTCATATGAAGCCCAGAGTCACTGTGGCTCTGTGGTAGGCAGAACTGGACAGAATGAGCATCCATCTCTCAAACACATCCACAAAACAGATCTGTACCGCACTACTGGACCTCTAACCAAACCTGCTTTAATTAATCTCAAACACGTACGTGAAATAGACCTGATGTAGCACAGCAGAACAGATGCGTACTTCCAACCAAACAAGCTTTATATCATCTAGGGATTCGTTCCAAGATTAAATAAGCATTTTCAAACGTCATAATCCCATCATATCCTCAAAAAACCGCAAATGACAATCCATAAGTTTGTATGATCTCTACTGTTATGAAAAAGTGAAGAGAAAGTAAAAGCAAGGAATAAAAACAGGTTCAACAGTGAGTGAGTGAGTGAGTGGTCAACAGTAGGGTCCCACTAACTAACACCCGGGTATCACAGCATCAGGTTTTCCTCTGTAAGGGGACGGCCTGACTGTGGATGTGTGTTGTTTTGTCTAACCCTGAGGGGGATTACCTCATGACGCCCAACCCCCCACCCAGCTGTGACAGAGGAATTGAAAATGAGACATTGCTTTCTAATGCTATTGCCGGCACACACATTTCATTTACTATTTGTAGCAAAGACAGCATACATTTAAAAAATAGTGTGGCAACCGACAATATTCAGCCGAAATCATTGACCCAAATGTTTTGGGGGGTGGAAAATCATTGACTGAAACGGTCACATTTACTTAGCGCTTCTCCAATGGCGCGTTTTGACTGTGTCAGTGTCTATGTGCTCAGTGCTATGGCTCGGTTGACAATATTGTTTTCTCGTTTTTAATCGATCTTCATTTTGATGAACTGAGATCCTTTAGTCTATGCTGTTTTCAGTTGAACAAACTCACTAAACATTATTTGTAGCACACCTACCATCTAATAATCACATTAAGCTTTGTGCATTGTTACTTTGATGTGAAATAAAATCAGAGCTTTCAAATTCTTCAAATTTATAACAAAATTCTAATAAATGTTGTTTTGATGCTCTTTAATGTGACGTGGCAAATAGCTTTAGCTGCCTCAGTTCTGTTGAACTCAGGTATGCTTGTCACTCAGGTCATTTGAAAGAAACCGTACATCTAATTGAAATATATATCTTCTCATGTAATCGCTCAATGAGTGTTTCAATTAAAGATGTCAAAAAATGTTGTAAACAATGTCACATAACATTACTTTTACCTCTTGTAAAAGCCATTCAATAGCCATTAATCAGCATTATGCCAAATATATGCACTATATTTCATAATTCATATTATTTTTACTCAATCTTTTGTCTTTATTAAAAGGGTAGCTCACCCAAAATGTCATCATTTACTCACCCTCAAGTTGTTCTAAACCTTGTTGAGTTTGACTTCTTGGAAGTCAATGGCTACTGTCAACTGTTTGGTTACCCATATTTTAAAAAATATCTTCTTTTGTGTTCAAGAAGAGGAAGCAAAATCATATGGATTTTGGAACGACATAAGGTTTGAGTAAATGATGATGCAATTTTTATTTTTGGGTGAACTGACCCTTTAACATATGTTTGAATATATCTGTCATGAAGACAGTTGTTGTTATTACAGTCACCGTTTAAATGTTTATGTTTCAATAATGAATTGTAGTAGAGATATAAATATCATTAAAGAGTTGGCATAAAAACTGCCTCGTGTGCAATTAAAATGTTTAGACTTTCATAGACATTATAGACTTACTTGAGTCGTGATTATTAAATTAATTTAATTAATGAATTAATTATTAAATAAACTTTATTTTTGCTTGTCAGCTAAATGAAAACTAATTTTAGTAAAAAAAAAAATTGGGGTAAATCACTATTAAAAACTGTTTTGTGAAATTATTAGAAATGTATGTGGCAGGTCACGAAACGGACGGTCAGCCAGGCTGTCACTGACACACATTTAAAGAGAAACCAGAGCACACACTAACCATACTTAGGTCAGCATTTTGTTACACAAGCGTGGCTTTCAAAGAACTGTCAAAATGAGACGGTTCAGCACTGGAAACTACTTTAAATGATGACACAAATCATCTGAGATCATATGAGATGCGGAAATATGAGATATGGAAAGTGCAGTATTGTATTAAAGGGGTCATATGATGCTGCTAAAAAGAACATTATTTTGTGTATTTGGTGTAATCAAATGTTTTTATGCGGTTTAAAGTTTAAAAAACACACATTATTTTCCACATACTGTACATTGT
>NW_015656153.1:544991-571114 GCF_001515625.1 Sinocyclocheilus rhinocerous | reverse complement strand
GTTTTAGGCGTGGTTGACTCTTAACTTTTATAAAGAATATCTCTTTGGATTTGAGACTTTAGTCTTTGCAACTTTACAGATCTTCTTTATGCACCAAGAGCTTGTAACACTTCAAAGAGAAAGGAAAAAATTAAATCGCATCATATGACCCCTTTAACCCAGAAGAAAAAATTGAAAAAATATAAAAAACAGATATACGCACCTTATTTGATACTCAATATCAAAATAAATATATTTTTTATAGTTGTAGACATTGGAATCCATTGATTTTTTAATTTCATGATTGATAACTGGAGCTTAGCGTAATATGTTTGGTGAATTACTCTTAAAATAAAAAATGTACGAGCTTTTAAATTAGGAGTGACACGCTCGTAAATTTTAAGAGTTGCTGCTACATTTCTATGTTTACCAGGTGCCGGACACTCTTAACTAATCCTTATCCTTAAAGGAAAATACTTTGAATTACCAGCGCGCTAGCAATCAGTAGCGAAAAAAGGCCTGTACTGGGTTACACTCTTTTTAAGAGACAAATATAGAAGGAAAACAGCCAGAGGGTGAAAGAAAGAGGATGGAGCTGTGTAGTCAGTCTAGTTTCAACAAATATTCAATGATTGCTTTGCCTTCACCGGTTACTAATAGGTTACCATGTGTACAGTCTCTAATACCATGAGTGACTTGTCACTGTCAGTACTTTCCAAGTTGTTGTCTCTGAAGCAAAATAAAGAGCTTTGGTGAAAGAGTTGTACCACAAATTTGGCTCTGCTTCGGATCAAATGCAAGGCTTAACCACACTTTTGTCCCTACATGGCACACAGCTCCAGCTGATGTTGACTGCCTGGAGTTCTTCCCAGTTGTGGGACATCACATTCTCATTTCCTGTAAACTATCTTGCCTAACTCGTTTCTTTTCTGGTTTTAAGTGTCCATTAAGCCAAGAAATCTCAAAATATTCTGGCTCACATTTCGACGAGCATACACATTCAAAACATCTACACAAAAATGCTGTACTGTACATCATCTTGCCCTAAAACAATCTGCAAGAAACAGTTGCAGGATAAAAACTCACAATGCTATAAAAATGCAGACTGAAAACTCCAACCCAGTGTCCTGGTTTCTTATTTAAACCCATGTTTTTTTCAAAATGCTAAATGACTCAACAGTAAAACATGGAGTGGGTTTGGGACTCCTGCTCTGTAGCTATTGAACCCAAGCATGTTTTTGTAGATTAATAAGCTCATTCCACTGAGGGAATAGCTGGTGAGAAAAAAAATCACAAAGTTAACACACTAAAAGCCACTCGGGTTGTTCAAACCATGTGTAAGTAAACACAGGCTTTTTTTTTTTTAAGCGAAACGTCCGGTAATCCTCAGAGGAACTCAGAAAACAGAGTAATAACAAAAGCACACAGGACAAATTCTTACCTATAGTCATCAAAAGAATACATATCGGGAAGTTGAAGCTCCGCAGACACCAAGGAGAAAGAAAATTCCTCACAGTCGGATGAAACAAAAAGAAAACAGGGAATAGGAGGGGGGATCAGAGAGAAAAAATACTGTGCCTAGTTCATCCCTCATCCTCTCAGCTAGGTAAAACACAGAGCACTCTCATTTCCGAGATACAATAATGCAAGAACAGGGAGTGTGTGAGAGAGAGAAAAGGGTGAAGGAGGGTAGGAGAAGAAAACGAGAGAATGAGAGCGAGAGAGAGCAAGCGAAGCATGTGACAGATAAGGACCAGTCACCTTGTCCTGCTCACATCCATTCTTATCCACTCAAAGGATTGGAAGGCGGTCTGTGCCTTAAAGGAGTCTCTCTCTACAAAAGAAATACAGCCGAAAAAGAGCCACATGATCCTTAAGACGCACACATATGCTCATTCATTCAGCTTTCCAGAACAAACAAGAAGGCTGCTGGTATTCACTGGAAGAAAAGATATTTGTCTTGTTTAGGTTAAATCACTCAGTTTAGTGATTTTGTGTGTGTGTGTGTGTGTGTGTGTGTGTGTGTAACTAAACCTAAAATTGTTATATGAACACCCACATTTAAAACATTTCATGTGGTCCAAAGTGGGTTTAGTACATATACCATGGTAAAATTTAAATTATTTTTATTTATTTAAATGATTTTATTTATTAAAGATTCATTAAAATGATTCTAACTAATAACTCTGTGAGTTTATATTAACCGATACATAACAACAACCGACTATTTAAGCATAGAGCCCGTACATCACATGCAAAAAATAAAAAGATATTATGCCCACCAATTAAGAATTTGTTCCCACTTCCCACGACTCTGTGTGTGTGTGTGTGTTTGTGTGTGTGTGTGTGTGTGTGTGTGTGTGTGTGAGTGAGTGAGTGAGTGAGTGTGTGTGTGTGTGTGTGCGTGTGTGGCCATGTTTTATTAATTAGTTACCAAGTTTTGTTTAAATTGTGGTCATGTTTGATTCATATCATTTGTTCCCTTGTTTTAGTTTTACCTGTTTCAATCTACTTTAATTGTGGCCACAATTCAGTGAAAACTAAGGAATCAAGTTCTTAATTCATGACCACAATATCTTGTTTTTTGTTTATTTTTTTATCAAATAAAAAAAGCTGTGTACATGAGATTTATTTTTCGTTGATCTGTCTACAATGGTTGCATGGTAACAAAACCTCAACAAGGAGCGAGTGATTGTTTTAACTTCTCGTCTAGAGGCTGTGCTCGTACTCTAAAAACCTCCAGGATTTACATACTCTAAAAACAGCATTTATTTTTGCAGATACCAAATATTTCATAAGCTGATAATGACACTTTTAAGAATTACATATATACTGTGGCTCAATAAAATGTAGTGCCACGCTGTAGTAAAAATTTGTTTGTGCTGACAGATGAGGCTCTTGGTTCATGGAAAACGAGTGAATCATGACAGCTGGATTTGATACATCTTTAGGGTCTCAGTAAATTACGCAAGAGGAACTGCTACGAGAAAATACATTTGCTTTAGCTCGGCAAGTCAAAAAATGACAAAATATCGTCACAGATTACAGAGAACAAATTAAGCATTACTGACAACTAGCAAGTCTGACAGAAGTGTTTCAACCTGAAGAGACAACTGGCATGTGTTACATTCAGATGTTTACACAAAAGCAGGATCTTCTATATACTGTTGACACACATGAACTCATACACACGTAAACCTACACAATCAATGTGTCTCAGTGGCTGTACGATTCACCTAATCAACTGATCTCATACCTATTGTATAAACAGCTCATTTCATAAACTCACTGCTTCCTGCCAACATGGGAGTGAATGCTTTAACCTTACCATATTGGAGCACTACTGCTAAAAATAGCCTACATTGTGAAGTAAAGACTTCTGCTCAGAGAGTCAAGGGTTGAATAAATCATTCCACTGAACCAGTTCCTCAGTTTCCTGTTGGCAAGAATGCAACCGGGGCCAGTACAATTTTAAGACTTCCTTTATAGTCCAGACAGAGAGAGAATAAAGGAAAGCGAAAGTGGACACATGCAGAAGACTTCAGTGAGGCTGGAATAAATGCACAAACTTATGTGCATGTTGATGTTGATATACTCTCTATACACTTATGGATCTCGAAATATTTAATAGCCTATATGTACACAAGTTAGTAATTCAAAATGTCTTAATAAGGGATTAAATTACATATGTAAACATTGTGTGAAATCTCTGTGAAAATTATTTTACTGAACAATTCTCACCATAATTATGTCTAATTATAAAAAGAAATAGTTTTTATTAATTCCATAAGGCAATCAACGATCAGCACAATGCATTTTATTAATAACTAAAATTATAACCGTAAACCTGATGGTAATTTTTTTATTTTATTTACATTTTCTTCACTTTGAGAATTGCAGTTGCGAAGTGATAAGTGTCGTGCTCGCTGTAACTGTGATTTGCATTTGAGATACAGAAAATTTATTTGTTGCCAAACCACAACTAAGCATACAATAATCGTTTTCGTCATTACCAGGTTGACTCTGAACACACCCAGTCACTGCACGGGTCATTTGCGTGTTCTGCTCCATTCACTTTGTTACTGAAATAAAATACTGTGTGTGGCCACGTTAATTCCCGCGGACAGTTTAGTTAAACTTGTCATGGCCACCGGCATCAATAATGCTCTGCATCTCGGCACGGAATAAGCGTTAATACACACCCAAACATCTCTATCCGCTGGCGTCAGCAGAACAGAAAACAGGTGAAGAATCTGCTCACTCATAAAAGACCTCAGCTCGAGCTTTCAGTGGCTGCGTGCCAAATTCTATGAGCTGACTACTCAGAAAGCATTCTGGGGATCCATTTCTAGGCGTGTCCTAAGGATCGTTAGTGAATGAATCAATGATTCAAATGAATCTTTTAAGTTTACGAATCACTCTTCATATCCATACATAACTGATTCATATTTTCAAATGGCACTATAGCCGGAGCAAATAGCATTCGAGTGCCGGCTGTAAATTAGCATTTAATTGTTTGGACTTTCTGAAGGAATAGGAACATTTCTTCATTAAATTAGTCACTTGAATCTAAACTTGACATCTCGTATAAGAACTGAATGAACTGAGATATGTTGTTTGTAGGATCGGCTGACAGATAGATCTGCTTTATTTTTATTTGTCAGGAAAACACTTACGATGAAGCCACATTCACACCAAATAGCTACCGTTATTACTCCACACCACATCTATAACGATAATGACATAGAGGAACGATATGGTTAGAAACACTTTCAAAACTATTTTTCCAACTGCCTTTAGTTTAAAGACCGAGGATAGATCTGCTTTATTTTTATTTGTCAGGAAAACACTTACGATGAAGCCACATTCACACCAAATAGCTACCGTTATTACTCCACACCACATCTATAACGATAATGACATAGAGGAACGATATGGTTAGAAACACTTTCAAAACTATTTTTCCAACTGCCTTTAGTTTAATTAAAAGAATTAAAAGCGGAAAACGAAATAACTGCAGCTCATTAAAAAAAAAACAGTTATGGTCACTCTTGATGTAAACACTATTTCTAGAGACTTAACTGGCAGATTTGTAGCCTACAAATGGTAAAAGGCTAACAAGACTTATTTTAATCTCGAACATGCTTTTTTAAAAACGCATTGGTTAAGTAAATGATTTCATGATTTGCATAACACATTGAAAGGCCCTTCGCTTGTCGCCTCCTACTGGCGTAACGGTGAACCCTCCAAAAAGAGTCACTATAAACGAATGAGTGAACGAATCTTTTTCATGAACTGATTAAAAAAGATTCAAATCACTGAAAAGAATCAAAATCCCCATTGCTAACAGGACACCCAAATAGCTGTCTGGGTAGGGAGCTCACAAGGTTTCACACACAGTGTCAAGCGCTATATAATACATAAATGTATATAGCAATAGATATATGTATATACACCAATGCATTTTCATGTATAAAATAATATTTACATGCGGTGTCAACACATTGGGCTGCTTACCTCATTTTCTGATGATATCCCCACGAATATATGGATGCAATAAATAATTCAAAACGTGAAAAAAGAAACTTAGCAAAGCCACAGAGGCGAGCCGCTGTATGTAAAGCTATCAGCGCATAAATATGTATTTTAATGAGTATAAATACAACACGTGTACTATTCCATAAAACAATGGTCAGCTTGAATGTATATGCTCATCCAGCGATGCACAGCCAGACCTTGGATCAGAAGCAATGCAGATGTCTCGAAAGATCTACAGCATATCGCTCTCTGTCACCACAGCGGAATAAAACATATCCCATGTTTAGCTCATGGTCGCGCCTACAACATCGATCTGAATTGCGGGCTGCAAACGTGCACTGGAGTTGCCATTTTCCTCCACCGTGTTATGACAATGAGAAAGGAGCTTATTGGGAATAGTGTAAAAACAAACGCGCAGAACAGCGACCGCTGGTGGCCAAAATGCCGCATTGCAACTTCCTCTGAGCCCTGCCTCATTGGGTTACAGTTATTCCTCCTCTTCCTGTTATTCATGCTCATTTGGTTCTGTTGTATAAACAAATTACTTTTGTTTGATGATAAAATTTGAGAAAGGAGCTTATTGGGAATAGTGTAAAAACAAACGCGCAGAACAGCGACCGCTGGTGGCCAAAATGCCGCATTGCAACTTCCTCTGAGCCCTGCCTCATTGGGTTACAGTTATTCCTCCTCTTCCTGTTATTCATGCTCATTTGGTTCTGTTGTATAAACAGGTATAAACAAATTACTTTTGTTTGATGATAAAATGATGTTTATGACTAGGCTACGTCTGCTGCTGGCCAGGGCATGACAGTGTAGAGTGTAAAGGGTTTGGAGAAACAACATGTGTTTTCAATATGACTTTCAGACCCTCTTGTTCCATTTGTGTGGTTGTTCCTGAATTTTTATTATTATTATTTTTTTCTGACACATTATTACAAAACATTTTTCTAAGGTGAAAGGACTGATTTTCGTAGAGTGTAAAGGGTTTGGAGAAACAACATGTGTTTTCAATATGACTTTCAGACCCTCTTGTTCCATTTGTGTGGTTGTTCCTGAATTTTTATTATTATTTTTTTTTTCTGACACATTATTACAAAACATTTTTCTAAGGTGAAAGGACTGATTTTCCCCATTTTATTATACATTCATATAACGTAATATTGTCATGTGGTTGTAGACATTATCCTTCAAAATATCACTCCAACCGTGATCCAACAAACCTATTTGGTCAAAAACAAAGCTTTCTCATATTTCACAGAAGAACTAACATGTTTTCCTTTATTTTTATGGCTATGCCATATATCCGACAATGAATATGGAAAAATAGATTAGACAGTTAAACAAGCTTGTGCATGCTTAGTTTTATTATTAATACTACAGTCATTTGACTGTAACTGTTCAATCATGTTTCTCAAGCGGAGGTTATGAAAATGGAGCTTAACTCTAATGTAAATGTGCACTACATGATGGCGTTTAGTTAAGCTAGTTGATGCACAAAACAGATTTGATGTCAGACTGAGGATTAAACTAAATCAGTGATTGATGGCTGTAGTGATTTAGCAAGTGAACGTCAGTGAAGGCCTTGATCATTTTGCAGTACAGTCACTTTGTTTCCCAAAATCATGCTATTTTTCGTCCTTGAGAGGATTTTGATGGCTGATTGAATATTTTTGTACTTCTATTACAGTTTAAATCCATGAAACACCGTAAGTATTTGACTACAGCAGAGGATATAATAAATTCAGCGGTGGGAAGGTGGCTGCAATACCGCAACGTACCATACGGTGGCAGCAAAAGTTAATAAAAGATCATTATGGAGGCAAATTTTAGTACAAAATGATGGTTAACGTGCTATTTATCAATCATCTGATGGTATTTTTAAGACTCTAAATGATACCTCAGAAGTTACGACAGTGTTATGATTGGTCAGTGCTTTGAGCACATATATTGGTCTAATATAAACTGGACTGGACTATTCATTCCCAATGTGCTTTGGCATCACATTTAACTTTGTCCTGTAGAGCAGATTCTTTAGTTTGTTATTCAAAGCTACAGAGATGGGTTTATATCACAAAGCATCTCTTTCATAGCCTAGGAAACGTGCGAGACAGTCAAAACAGAGAGTCACTTCAAATATTGGTGTCCTGAGATCAATTTAAAGGCAAATAAAACTGAGACTCCACTTTACTCTGTAGTCGATGGCCCCACTTATGCTTTCCCAAGCCACTTGATCCTAGAAAAATAAGGAAGTTCAGTGTGACAGTGGTCGTTTTACACCACACGCCACTGCATTACGCTCATGTCCTTCCCTCCTGTAGAGATTAAGTGGCTGTCATCATGTAAGAAGTTAACATTGGTGACGTGGCTGCTGTGTCCACCGTAGATGTGACTAGGAGCCTGCAGAGGTGGATAGAGAGAAATAATACCATATATTAGCATTATTTGGTACTAAAATGAACACTACCTCTCTGATATTTTAGATTTAGTGCTGGTTCTTACTCGGGACTGAGAGCAAGGGAATGAGAAGAGGTGAACTTCGCCAAAGTCGTCTCCGGTGACAAGCAGCCTCTTTGCATTTGAACTGCACACAGCATTGATATCAGTACCATCTGAGCCATCCGGCCACAGTCCTGGAGAGTAACACAAACAGAATATACTGTATATCATTTCCTTATGGATTTATGGCTGTACACTTACATTCATAAAAGACAACGCTACAAAACTAACGCTCTTATGCAGCTATGGATACATGGGGAAGACTCTGATTTGTTCAATTTAGCTATATTTGTTTACTATCATTACAAATAAAGCTGGTTTTAAAGAATTATTATTATTTTACACTGCGATCCATGACATAAAACATTAACCTTACCAAAAACATGGAAGCCCAGAGTACAGGTGAAAGAGGCCCATTCAATATCCCGGGTGGTCTCCACACTCACTACTTGCTTGCACACAGAAGGAATCCCTGAAAGACAATAATGTGTATCAGTTAATTAATTTATAGTATAAACAGATCGATTTAACTCAGTGGTTCTCAAACACTAGGGGGCCTCAAGATGACCTGAAATTTTTAAAAATGAGAAAAATATCATTAAAATAAGCTAAGGCCAATGATATCACTTGTTTTAATTCACTCCTCAACAAGTTTTTTTTTTCTTTGAAGAACCAGGGTTCCCACAGTCTTGGAAAACATGGATATATGAGGATGCTTGATTTTATAAGTGCAATTTATAGACCTGGAAAAATATGTAATAAAGTCTTAAAAGGGCATTTTTATAACACTTTCATATAGCGTTTTATATTTTTATAACAAATACACATTTTTCTACACTATAATATTTCATAGGATAGAAATTTTGAGTAAAAAGGTTTTGTAAAAATCCTTATTCAGTACATCACGTATTAAATGTAGCCATACTTGCACTGATTGAATTACAAATGAACTGTCAGTGCAACTGTCTATTTCACTCTGCTTTCACAGTAAAGATACTTATAGATACTCACAGTAAAGGATCTCATAGTCCCCTGAGTTGGATACCAAGTACTGAGAATCCACAGACCAATCCAGATGGGTGATGAAACTAGAATGACCCTGTGAGCAATAACAGACAGTGGATACAAATATAAAAAACAACATTCATTTGAGGAGACAGATGTGTGTTTGTGTCTATATGAAAAGAAAAAATAATGTGGCAGTGTTTATTGTTAACTAAAACTATTGAAAATCATTTACATTAATAAATAAAAAGCTGAAATATAAATTAAAAAAGTAAAACTGAAAATATAAAAATAAAAGCCATTTCAAGATATTAATAAATACCGTATTGGTATATGAATACTAAAAAAAAAACACGGGTAGAATCAGCTAATCTATTATCTCATGTGTGGTCTATGATAATCTATTACACATTTGTTATACAAATAAGTCATATCTTTTTTTCATAAACACACATTACTCACTGAGAATCCACAGACCAATCCAGATGGGTGATGAAACTAGAATGACCCTGTGAGCAATAACAGACAGTGGATACAAATATAAAAAACAACATTCATTTGAGGAGACAGATGTGTGTTTGTGTCTATATGAAAAGAAAAAATAATGTGGCAGTGTTTATTGTTAACTAAAACTATTGAAAATCATTTACATTAATAAATAAAAAGCTGAAATATAAATAAAAAAAGTAAAACTGAAAATATAAAAATAAAAGCCATTTCAAGATATTAATAAATACCGTATTGGTATATAAATACTAAAAAAAAAACACGGGTAGAATCAGCTAATCTATTATCTCATGTGTGGTCTATGATAATCTATTACACATTTGTTATACAAATAAGTCATATCTTTTTTTCATAAACACACATTACTCACTGAGCACTTTCCAACTCTACTGTATTTCTTTCCATTTTCTGCCACAGCATAAATGTAGACGTAGTTGTCATGTGACCCGATCGCAAGGAAATGACCATCTGGAAAGAATAACCGAGGGTTTTCAACTTAATCAATTGCAGAGACTTTAATGAGTGCTAGTTTTTGGCTAACATCCTAATGTTTTCCCAGCAAGCAGTGAAAAGGCTGCTGGGAGAATTAACTCTAACCTGGAGAAAAGCGCATAACCGACAGCTGTTCGTTCCCGTCCGTGTGCACCGTGACAAGATCCTTCGATTCGGTATCGAGCACAAGCCACCTGCACAGATTGAGAATGAGTGAAAGGACAATATTAAACGCACAGGTCTAAAGAAACCTGAAACAGAACGAACGTTAAGACTCTTCATCCAAAGCCATTATCAGGATTCTTAGTGAAGAAAAAGAAATCAAAGACTGCTGAACAATGCCACTGGGAGGGTATTGTGTTCCTGTGTTCGCATTAGCATAATAATAAGTGTTGGGGTCTTCCATGTAACACTCTATTAGACCCCTTTTCTGAATTGTAATGATGTGTCAGGGACCCCGTTGATGAAAAGGAATCGCCTCACCTGCCCGTCTGCGTTCCTATAGCAACTGTCGCTCCAGAAGGGTGGAAGCCGGCCGACTGCGCGGCGTCCTGTCCGTGAGGGAAACACATTCATGCTCAATCAAACATCCTGTCAGCACAAATACGGTTACATCTCAGCCCAAGGAACAGCAGAGCTCATTTCATTACAGTTGCAGTAGTGACAAGGGTTTCAATAACAAGAAACTGATGTGTGAGCTGTGAGATGACACTACGGTAATGTAAGTGAATCCTACCGAGGCGGGCTGCTCACCTCCAATGTTTTGGTCCAGATGGGCTGATGAGAGGCAGAGTCCCACAGGCAGACGTGCTTGTCATGGCCACAGGTGAGGAACTGATGCTTCAGCGGATGTACAGTCAGGCCCCATAACTCATCTGTGTGGCTCTGACGATCAAACAGTCAACAGACTTAAATAGCAGTGTGGGTGGCATCAATTTGGTTTGAATTGAAGTTTCAAAGAAAGTTTAAAACATCAAATGCATTCTGTTTTAGAACCACAAACTGAATTACCCTTTTACCCTAAAAAGGATTCATTTTGTTTCAACATAGAAGGGAATAAACTTTGTTCTACAACAAACATTTTCAACATTTAGAGGGCCAGAGACACATTAACTTACACTACTAATATTAATATTCTGGCCGATACTGATAAGGTAATAATTATTTCATGCTATTTTATTTAATACCCACAAAAAATGGATGTTTTAAATGCTACAAGTGAATTTAGGCATCACAACCTTATAATGTACAGTATGAAAATGGATGTTCATTTTGAGATTTGCTAAATATTTAAGTGTTATTCAATTATTTATAATTTAAAATTTTTTATAGAAAATATTTCAATAATGTTTGTTTTTAAAGATTCATTTTACGTTAGTGTAAATGTAAAAACAGGGAGAAAGGACCATAATAAATATAAAATATATACCCAGTATTGACCAATACAGATCAGTTCTTCTCTAATAATTACTTTGTAAATAATTTAATTAAAACATTTAATATATAATTTAAAAAAAAACTACATTTAATGAAAAAATGTAACATAGAAAACATAAAATTTAAATTAAAATGTTCATTATTAAAAATGGATATCCTAAAGATATCCTAAAGATTTAACATTTATTTATTTACATATTTAAAAAATGTATTAAATAGACTAATTAAAGAATTATTTATATATTTAATATATTATTAAATATTTTATATAAAATATTCATTATATACTAAATATTATATACTAAAATATTTAAATTAGCATTGTTTTAGTATAAATTATAATTATTATTCTATAATAAATCAATTGTAAAGATTAACTCTGAGTGTTAGATGATAACATAGAAAACATAAAATTTAAATTAAAATGTTCATTATTAAAAATGGATATCCTAAAGATATCCTAAAGATTTAACATTTATTTATTTACATATTTAAAAAATGTATTAAATAGACTAATTAAAGAATTATTTATATATTTAATATATTATTAAATATTTTATATAAAATATTCATTATATACTAAATATTATATACTAAAATATTTAAATTAGCATTGTTTTAGTATAAATTATAATTATTATTCTATAATAAATCAATTGTAAAGATTAAAGATTAACTCTAGATGATAAGAAAGGTCTCATCGAAATGTTAAAATAATGAGAAATGAGCATAATCAATATCCAATATCCAATTTATATCCAATATCAAACAGTACAGAGAAATTCTGTACTGAAATTAGAAATTACTTAATAATTATGCTATAATTGAACAAGTTAATAATTCCATATGTTATGTATATTATATACAGTATCTTCTCAACACACCTGGCGGGCCACAGAAAACACTGGTTACTCATGAAGGATTGTACCTACACTGGTTAATTTACCTGGGTGATGGGTATGAACTCCCCATCCAGATTGCCTTGCAGGACATAGTTTTTGGTAGTGCCAATAAGAACCGTTTCTCCCCGTCCTTCAGCCACAGTCCGAATAGGGCCACATAACTCAGGCACCTGAGAGTAACATACAAAACAGCTGGTAAATTATGGTTGCCTGCTTGATCGGTACTACTATTCAAGCATGCAAATGCATACTGCATACTGCAAAATGATACCTATGTAGATGCCTTACCTCCACCGTTTGAATCTTTTGAAAATTTTCGTCCCAGGAGATGAGTTTACGGTCCTTCCCGCCTGAGACCAGCGTCCCATTTCTCAACATGCAAAGTGCAAAGACGCTTGCCTCATGTGCTCCCTGAATGGCTAAGCTAATACGATTAGATCCTGTGAACCATGACCAGAAAACATGCATTATATAAACCGACTGTTACAAAAATGGAAACCATCATCATCAGTATATCAGACAATCAAAGGTGTTCACAGGCTACATGAAGATTCTTATTGATTTGTGTAAAAATGGAGCACAATCTCTCTTTTATTATCACTAATAAAGAATCTTTTGTTGGCAGCAGGGTCAACCTTAGATAACACACAGCTGTTATGCTGTACAACATTCATTTATTTATTTAGTCATTTAGCAGACGCTATTATCCAAATCGACTTACAAATGAGGACGACAGAAGCAATCAATTGTAGTATTAAAACAACTAAAAACAGATCCAAAACTAAAAGCTAAAACTTTATAAATACTACTTATACCCATTTTAAAAATAAAGAAATTAAATAAAAATGACAATCAAACGACAGTAGTTTATCAGTAATCCTAAAAAATAACACTGCCAAACTTACATGCTAAAAAACAACAACTTACTTACACATAGTAAGAAATGGTTATAAAAACTGAAACAGAAGTGAAACAAGTAATAGGAAAGAGGAGAAATAAAAAGCTATACTTATTATATAATTCATATATCAATCAATATCATTCATAATTGTATTTTATAAAGAAGATATTTTACACAATTCAATGGAGGTAAAATTTCGCAAAATGTTCAAATAAATCAATAAATAACTCCATAATAATAAACCTTTTATTCTTTTACCTTTGCCCCACACAAGTATATTTCCACTCGAGTCTCCAGTGATGGCTTCGCCATTTTCTGAAAAAGTCACACACAATACAAACTTGGGCTTCTCTTGTTTCTGCAAGAAACATAAATATGACTTTATTTTTAAAGCAGAAATGCAATAGATGTATCACACAAAAGACAGAGATTACATGTTTTTCATAGTCCACAACTACACTACCAGTGAAATGTTTGGGCACATCTAACTGAATTTAAGTTTCTCAGGAACTTGAGAGCCTTTGGATCTAAAAGGCTTAAGCTTAAACTTTTTTTTTTTTTTAAGAAATTAATACTTTAGCAAGGATGTATTAAATTGACCAAAAGTTGACAGTGCAGACATTTATAATGTCACAAAAAATGTCTACTTTAAATAAATGCTGTTCTTTTGAACTTTATATGCATCAGATAATCCTGATAAAATGCATCATGGTTTTCACAAAAATATTAAGCAGTACAACTGGTCCAACATTAATAATAAGAAATAATATGACACTGAAGACTGGAGTAATGGCTGCTAAAAAAATTCAGCTTTGCCATTACATGAATAAATTACATTTTATAATGAATATTTTAAACTATTAATATAATAAAAAATAATAAAATATTTTTAATAAAAAAACAGCTATTTTAAATTGCAATAATATTTCACAATTTTTCTGCTTTCACTATATTTTTAAATCAAATAAATGCGGCCTTGGTGAGCATAAGAGACTTCTTTCAAAAACATTAAAAAAAACTAACCAACTACAAATGACAATGCATACATTTCTTTACAAAAGTAACATTCTAGTTATTTTTTAGTTAAATCCATTATGCACCAGAAGCTAAATAGTTTTAATTGTATTTTTGATTACTACACAATATAATTCACATACTTCCGTTTGTTATTTCATAGTTTTGATGACCCTACTATTATTCTTAGAAGTATAAAACAGTAATAATAAAGAATAAGTAGATGCGTCTAAACCTTCAACTGCTAGTGTACATGATGTACATGCACATTTCACCATATCTGACATGCAATTTGATTCAATAAAAAAGTGAAAAGATTCACTGAATTTGACCACAAAGGATTATGACAGATTACCTCAAAAAGACCCTGTTTTTTCACAAGAGATCCCTTTTCTAATGACCAGAAGTAAAGGTGTGACTTTCCACAGGTTACCATTATATTAGCATCTGTCGGGTGGAAATCAGCAACAAAGACTGACTCATTGGAGCACTGTGAGGGCAGAGAAAGAAAAGTCATGAAGAAGTACAAAAAAGGGAATCAGTTCATTTCTGCACGCCTCTTGTTGACATAATGTTGACATTGCTAATATATCTGTTCAATATCTATCCTGAATAGCACTCACCTTGACTTCAGCAAGTCTTTCCTCCCTCTGCCAGTCCCACACAGAGAGAATGTGGTCATTGGAGTCGTCCACAACACACAACCAGCTTCCTCCGTTCTGAATGTTTGAAATGTCAAATTTGATCACTCACAACCTCTTTTGACAGATGTATTTAAAGAGACAGTTCACCCAAAAAGGAAAATTCAGTCATCAGTAGGCGCGTTTCTATTACCCTTCAAATTGCGCAAATTTAAATTGCGAATTGAAAATACGCCTAATGGAAACGCGTCAATTTCGCAAAAACGCCCATATATCGAAAAAAAGTTTTTACGCTCGCATGAGGTGGTTTTTCGTTTAAGTTTCATAACATTGGTTAATGGAAACGCCGTCATTTCGCAATACTTTTTTATCGACATTTATAAAATATCGCCAAAGTTTTGCGCAAATCTGTAATGGAAACGCGCCTATTTACTCACCCTGAAGTTGTTCCTAACCTGTAAGAGTTTCTTTTTTCTGCTGAACACAAAAGAAGATATTTTGAAGATTGTTGGTAACCAAACAGTTGACTTCCACAGTATTTTTTTTCCCCATAGTATACAGGTCAATGTTGTTTGGTTGCCAACATTCTTTAATATATCTTCTGTTTGGAACAACTAGAGGGTGAGTAAATGATGACTACATTTTCATTTTTGGGTGAACTATCCCTTTAAACTGACCAGGCTACAGAAATTACCACCCAGTACTCATAATAAAGACAGGTTTGTTTGATGATTCAAAGAACTATAAGCTGTATTTTGTGGTTTCACATGAGAGCGTTTGTTTGCTAACATAATACAGAGTGACTTGTTCTTACCGACTTTGAGAAGGAAAGGCAAACCAGAGCTCGATCAAAGAAACCGGTTCCAAGGATGTGCAACGTGTTCAAACTCACAGAGTCCCACACTCGCACATGAGGAGCCAAAAGCTGCCAGACACAGACAGATGTACTGAGCATGTTAAACCAATTCGACTTCTAATTGAAGCATGTGGATGTGGGATCTTGATCCTCCACATTTGTTATGACAGACCCTTGCGGCACATGCAATAATTAGCAGATTTATTTTGGTTGGATCAAGCCAACTATAGTATAACTATAGTACAACTATTCATGTTTATGATTGATACCGGTTTAAAATAACTGATCTTACTTTTCCATCTGAGGATGTGCCAGCCACTTGTCCTGTTGCTATGGTGATTTTATCAGGATGGACAGCGAGGCTGTAGGGGAAGACAAAAGAGGTGAAAGATGTAGGCAGCTGGGACTGTTGAAGAGCCGATGACACAGCAGTGAGAAGACATCGCACATTTTTGTCTCTGTGAGTCAGTGCAGTCACAACACATCTTATCTTTGACTTATCTTGTGACTTTGAGCATTATGAGTCACAGGACTGATCATAAACACAGGAAACTGATCATGAACATCTTGGTTAATGTTTTCTCTTTATGCTTTTCTTGCTCAAGGCCTTTGACTTACAATGAACAGCCTTGACGTTCTGTAAATTCCTATACAGATGAACAAAATATGAGATTTCACTCAGTCATACATGATCAGTTGTGTTGTACCTTTAGGTTTATGTCTCAACTGGAGACTGGAGGTCAAGAGGAAAATATATTAATGTCATTATACTTTGTCTAATGTTCTGGTGGCTTGACTTTTTTTTAAGTGTGTTTTGCTGACTTGACCTTTTTAAGTTTGGGGCCATTGATATTCACTATTCAAAAGTTTCAAAAGCAAGTACGATTTCTTTGATGTGTTTGAAAGACATTTCTTATGCTCTCCTAGGCTGCATTTATTTAATCAAAAATACAATACAAACAGTAATATTGTTAATTATTATTTCAATTTAAAAGAACTGTTTTCTATTTCAATATATTGTAATACCTCATTTATTTCTGTGATGCAAAGCTGAATTTTCAGCATCATTACTCCAGTCTTCAGTGTCACATGATCCTTCAGAAATCATTCTAATATGCTGATTTGCTGCTCAAAATACATTTCTTATTATTACCAATGTTGAAAACAGTTGTGCATTTGTGATCATTTTTTTCAGGATTCTTTGATGAAGAACAGCATTTATTTGAAATAGCAATCTTTTGTAACATTATACATTTCTTTACTGTAACATTTGATCAATTTAATGCACCCTTACTGAATAAAAGTGTTAATTTAAAAGACATAACATTTTCATGAAGATTAAATAGTGTTATTAAGCAAAAGTTAAAACGTCAATAGTATATTCAAACAGGAAAATAAATAAATAGGAATCTGAAACTTCAATGTTAAGCATAACGTCACTAATTTATTGACATTTTATGCATAAAGGATAATGCATTAACTATAATTCTAAACTTTTAAAATGTCCTTGAGGTCTCTTATACCCCCACAAAACTAATGTGGTGTAACACAAAGGCAAAATGAACTTCAGTGACACGACTAATGATAAATGTTCTGTAGAATTGCACATCAAAGCAGAAAATTAAACAACACTGCTCAGAAATCGTGTATTCAGCATAGTTTTGAAAAATGATGCTGCAGAATATCTGAATAATAATTTAAGCTGCTGTATCTTCTTTAGATAAGGCGGTTTTGAGGTGACAAAAAGATACTGAATGTACTGGTTCGATGATCTTACAGAGTTTGAGATCAGTGTATGCTACGGTGAACAAATAGACGATGACGTCACATGAACAGAAATATAAGTCTTACCACTTGATATCATCAGTATGTCCAGTGTAGTGTCTTTGTAGTTGCTCATCCACATTATACAGCACAACCACAGATGCAATGAAGTAAACCGTTTCCCCCGTCGGGAGCAAATACAGGTTGGATCGACAGTCACGGCCTCGGTAACCATAGCTGGGTCATAGTCAAGAGCAAAAACTACTGTCGATGAGCTAAATTAGGAACAAACCAGGAAAATGTTAACATTTTTATTTCTGGAAAAGTGCCAGCTGACCACTTAATATTTTATTTTGTTGGGCTTTAGATATCATAGATTTCTCAGTCTTGTCTACAAAGTTGTTTTTAGGCAATGTACCAAATGCACTATGGGTAAGAGATGCAAAAAATATCCCACTCTGTAGTGCTCAGCAGAGCCAGAGAGAACACCAGGGTACATGATTAGACATCCTTCATGCCTCAAAATTCAACTTGGATTGTAAATATGGAATTAGTGCATCACAGTGAATAATGCCTTTTGAGGTCCATGTTTCAGAAGCTTATTATTACGCACAATAATCTTGTAACACATAACTTGGACCTAGAAACCATATCCATCACTTAGCTCATGACATTTTTACCAGCTCATTTTCTGTGTAATAATAAATCAACAGTTAATTCAATCTTACAGCAATGAGCGTTCAATACAAGAATCAATTGAAATGCAGCTCCATTTCTATTTCGCAAAGGATACACCCAGTCTAGCTTCAGTTTTTTAGGAGGCAAGTCAGCCTTTGCTTCCAGGCAGTATGTGTCCACCAGGTCTTTGGGCATGTACATGGTGATGGGTCGTCCCTTCAAATACATTTTGACATACCCTTCATCTAGAAAAAGCAACGCAGATGTTTAGAGCAAGAAAATGCATGGGTCAGTGAAGGATCGCTGTGACATCTGTTGGGGTTAATGTCATCAAATTTTGAGTAAAACAATGTTAAATCAGACAAAAATTTGGGGTCAGTACAATTTATTTTATTTACCTGTTTATTTTTTGTGAAATAAATGAATACTTTTATTCAGCAATGAACATCAAAAGTGACAAAAATCTATTTAGAATAAATGCTGTTCTTTCGAACTTTCAATTTATCAAAGAACGCTAAAAAATGTATCATGGTTTGCACAAAAATATTCATTGCACAACTGTTAACAGCATTGACAATAAGTAGAAATGTTTTTTGAGCAGCAAATTAGTAATGATGCTGAAAATTCAGCTTTGCATCACATGAATAAATTACTTTTTACAATATATCACAATAGTTATTTTATATTGCATTAATATTTCACAATAATACTATTTTCACTGTATTTTTGATTAAATAAATGTAAGCTTAAGAGACTTATAACATGAAATAATCTTACTGATCCCAAATTTTTGAATGTTAGTATATTTTAAAATGTGATTAAATGTTAATCCAAGACAAAATGAAATGCTTTTATATCAAAAGGAAGATTAGAAGGAAATGCAACAATGTTTAGAAGAATATATATTATGTTCTGAAAATAATTCAATAGATCAGTGAGATTTAAAGGAAATGCTTTAATGCATTTTATTACGTACAGTATTTGAAATACACTCAATTTAAAAGTAAAGACAAACAAAGCAAAGTTAAATGCAGAAGCATGTGAATGCAGCAATTTGATGGTTTGATCAATTAGTAATAGACACAAAATAAAATCACAGATAGGCATGCATGCAAACACAGTGGAAAAGGAAATGTACCGTTTATAAAATGCACACACAAACAAAACAAACAAAAAGACAAAAGTGTGAACACAGATCAACATATACACAACATGAATCAAAACTAACTCAAAGAGACACAATCAAAACAAAAAGAACAAAACACAACAGAACAGAACAAAAGACTCCACCTGACTACGTTTAAGATTACAGCTGTTTTGATTAGTAACAGATTTGAAAATACTGGCTGGGAGATTTGATTGGACTCCTGTAAGAGGGCATATCTAGGGGCGAGTGGACTAACTGAGAAGTACACTTCCTCAGAGGAAGGGTAAACGGAGGGACCTTTCGGCTTCCGAGCCGGGCCGCTCTGTCAGACAAAACGTTGGCATCTGATGGCGTGTTGGTGGACTGCGAGGGCACGGCTGATGCGGATTTGGGGGGCTCAGCGGATCCGGTCCTTTTTGACGGCCGGTGCAGGTAGATCTGCACGGTTACTATAGGTGAAGTGGTCAAATTGGACAAGGCGGGTGCGGGAGAGGGTGGAGAGGTGGGATGAAGTATAATCATGATCAGATATTGTCCAATAGCTTAAGATACCACCATAATAACAAGAAGACAAGGCGTCCACAAAACTAAGAAACTACACTGCAAAATTATCTTTTTCTTAATTTGTATTTTTCTTAATTTGCAGTAACATATCCGAAAGCAACAACAATTTACTTGAGAAGAAAATATAGGGAACATTTTCAGAGAATATATCTTGAAATAAATTGTGTTTCTTACTATTCTGGCAAATAGTTTTTTTCCTTCTAGGAGGAAAAATAATTTATAAAAACACACTAAGAAATCAAATTAAAAAATAATTCAAAATGTATTTTCCAAAAAAAAAAAAAAAGAGAGAGGACATTAATAGTTTACTTTTATTCATTAATTTTTTTTTTTTAATCTTTTTTTAAATATATTTAATTTCTTTCTGGAAAACAAGCCAAAAATGCTGCTTATGAAAAAGATTTTTGCAGTGCTGATGGGAAGGAGAGGCGCATGGGAAACTGAATGTTATCTTGATCCAGGAAAACCATGAATACTGGAAATAAACTGATAAAATGTATTCTGAAGAAAGATTACTCCAACCACCCAAGTGAGGTTTGGTTTTTTAATTTGCTTGTCTTACAAGTATTTTGTGACTATAAAACATAGTGGGCATAGTGAGTCATTCACTGAGTGTTGCATCAACACTGAAGACAACAGTTTTGGGAAAATAATTTCCACTAACAGTGACACACTGCACACAAACCAGCATGACATTTAACCTCAGATTTATGATAAACACCCAATTCCAGTTTCAGAGAAATAACAGAAAAGCTGGTTGACACAGGATGATAAATGCCCTTTACGGGACTGAAAGAACAAACACGTGTACGTGGAGAAAAAAGCAGCAATAAATTACTGGAATAAAAGCCGTTCAGTGTGTTGCTGTGTGACTGCAGGAGAGTGTTGGGTTCCCATGGTGCATGTGAAAAACAAGTGCCATGAGCAGTGAGCAAAACACCCAGGAGCTGTCAGAGCAGCATCACTCAAGAGTTAACAGCCTGTGTTTTAGCACCACTGCAATCAACCACACGTTGGTATCACTCAGAAGGGTGCTACAGAGAGTGTGCATTAGTTTATTGGGAAGGGTAGCATTTCTGGAGGAAGGGTGGGAACTTCTATCACACACACATTTGTCTAATCAACCCAAACCCTTACGCAAGACAGCTCTGTGTGTGCTGATTCCATAATATGAAGCCAGAGCTGTGATTTATGATCCAGAGCTATGATCCAGAGTTATGTCTGCTAGATTACTGTCCCATCTGGAATCGCTAGAATAAACTGTATAAAGGGGCATTATGTGCTTCTTACAGCAGAAACAACCATAATAAAAAGGAGTACGAAATCTCTTAAGACCCAATAAAATCAAAGTTTGGTGGCAAAAATCATTTAAAAGTCTAGTTTAAAACACAGACGCCAATTCTTAGGAATGTACTCTGTTGACGTTGGTTTCATATGGATAAAAAAAAAAGACTCTAATACATCAAGTTAAAATATTAACTAATTTTATTTAATATTAAAATATTATGTTTTATATGCCTATATTTTATTTTAGTTAATGTTTATTTTAATTCTAGTACATTTTGTTATAATATCATTATTTTTCATAGAGTCCCACAACATGATTTTTTACATCCGATGTTAACCTTCCCTTGTAATATAAAGGTCAAATTATCTGATATTTTATGCGATTTATTAACCTTGACTAAGTCATGAGAGTCTGCAGGGATCCCCACTATGATGTCATTTCCTGTTGTATCAAATATGTCCCAAATACAAAAACAAGTAAAAAAATTTAAAAAAAGAAAAAAGAAAGAATAATCTGTTTAATAAGGGTCTTTAAAGAAAAATGGCTTCATAAAGTATCTGGCAGTTCATAAATAATGATTCTCAACTCTAACAGCTGTCTTTGCATTTTTAAGCAAGGAGTCATAATTGCCCTCAATCTGTAATTGTTGACTTCCCTCTGGCTTCGGGAATCAAGTTGTGTCCACAGAGCTGCTCACGCAAGGGACAGTTGACAAACAGTGCCTACCTTTGCAGTGTGTCACACGTCGCATCCCTTTGTGAACGTACAGAGACAGAGACAATCACGTAAGATGGCAGAAAACGGCTGATGGAAAGACAGATCCCTGTTCATAAGATCCCAGCTCGCCATGTCTGGGTAATTACTCTACAAGCTCCTCCAGGATAGTCGTTTCATTCGCCAAGTGCTCTATTTAACAAATCCACTGGTTAATTTGGTGTACTGTATATTTAACATCTGGAATTACTGTCTTTATGACCTCAATTAATCAGAGTTTTGGGCACAGTTAAATACAGTAACTGGGTCACATATACAGTAAGGAACATGCAAATGTCGCCTTCAGGCAGAACAGCTTGTTTTATTCTGCATATGGCTGCACACACTGAACGCTCTGCTTTGACACCGACACCAAATCAAATTTGTTCTGACGTTCCCAAGAACTGCTGCTGATTTCCTTTGTATCTCTTTCAAAAAAACGATCTGCACAGCTTCTAACCATAACTGATGCATAATAGATAAACACAATGGCTATAAATGCCTGTAAGACCTTGAAAATGTCAAGCTTTTTTACTTTGAAAGACCTTGTTCTCGCTACTGAGAGAGTAATTAACATAATTCTGCTGTTTTTTTGCTTAATAACTATACTTATATAACAGTAAATATTAATTCTGATCATTTTCTACTACCAGAATGTATTTGCTTTTCAACCAAATGCATAAAAATGATCAATTTAAACAGAACATAAGTTAAATTAAATAAACACAAAAATGAAAAGAGGAAATGTTTCTGGTATGAGATGACGTGTTACTGACAAAAGAATAGCAGGTAATTTAATGGTGAAATGAACTGAAACAAAGATTGTACTTCCATGAGCCATGACTGGAGATCACACAAGCAGAAATCTCCAAAATCGCTTTTTTCTTGAATGAGTTTCCCTTAATTCACCACAGCCCCACTGTAACATCTGTCCACCTTCTAATTGAGCTGCACTGCTGCTAAACAAAAAGGACGTCTGGGTGGCCTGCTATTTAATTTGAGGACATGTATTTGGCAAGAGTCTGTACTTTCTGGAAAGTCTGGTCAAAAAGAACAATGACAGTATAACCATTGCTTGTGAATGATCCAGTTTTGGTTCAGAGACACATACTCTATCACACGGGAACAGGACACCTGACTCTTACCTGCGCTGAAAACAGGCTCCTTCTGTTTGCTGCAGGAAGTGAGAAGGGAAGAAAGTCATCTAATTGTGCTTGTGTAACGTTTGAGTGTATGAGCTGCTCTTATTCAGTCAATCACATGGGCATAAAAGCATATATACATACTAATTTACATACTTCTCTGTGACTTTCTTGCCACTGGAGTTGCTCCCTGTGGAACCAGCGCGTGTGCGATTGCTTTTGGAGTCCACACCACTGTCTTTCCTGTTGTTGGGGCCAACTTGCTCAGATGAACTTGTTCTTTTCACAGTGCTATGAATGATAAAAGGCAAGATATTAATATCAATTTGTCCCTCACAAGAAAAGGCAAAAGAAAATAGCAACAACACTTGATAATGTTAAAATACTCCTCGTGTAAAACATAGCAAATGGGAAAATATGACATTTGCTTTTTGAATATGATGCACACAATGTTAGATTAATTAAAGATCCTGCTTGAATTAGTATTAACATTTATTTCAGATTTTTAAAGAAAAAGTTTCAAAACTTTGGTGCTGCATTTATTTGATCAAAAATACAGCAAAAACAATAACACTGAGAAATATTATTACAATTTAAAACTGTATTCCTGTGATGCCAAAGCTACATTTTCAGATGCCATTACTCCAGTATTTAGCATCACATTATCCTTCAGAAATAATTCTAATATGCTGATTTTCGTGATCAAGAAATATTTCTTATTATTATCAATGTTGAAAACAGATGTGCTGCTTAATATGTTTGTGGAAACCGTATAATTTTTTTCAGGATTATTTGATAAATAAAAAGTTCAAAATAACAAAACACTAATTTAAAACAGAATATGTAACATTATAAATGCATTTATTGTCACTATTAAACAATGTAATGTGTTTTGGAATAAAAGTATTCACTTCTTTAAAAAAAATAACATTAATACTGCAACGTGTATGTTTGTACACACACACACACACATACATATATATAGCTTGCAATATTGTATCTGTCTCCAAATATAAGTTAACTTTCATGAAGCCTAATTTTTCTACAATGGTCTGAACCTCAAACAGGAAGCATAAATGTAAACATTCACACAGAAAAAAGGAAATGGCAATGTAGAGATAATACTGGTGACAGCCAATTATAACAGACACTGAGCACCGGTCTTCCCCAAAGAGACACAGCAAACAAATATTACATATTCCAGAAGAAATGTGTTTTATATGTTTTGTTTTTTTCTCTGTGACATGTTCATGCCCTGATTTGCTGTGTCTTTGTGCACTAGAAAGGGGTGAATTGAGACTAGGTGCCCTGTAAAACTTGTCAACAAAAGAAAAGACCCCATCAGCAGTCCACTGGTTGCCAGGCTCAAGTCTAATCCAGACTGCAGGGCTAAAGTTCATTTGGCCCAGCCATTGGCGGATGGTGTTATCCCGTGTTAAATAGGCTGCAGGATCTTCATGCTTTGTGAGGCTTTTTGTCAATAATGGCACTTCAGGCATACAAGCAAGCGGGTATAGAGTTAGTCTATAGACTGCACAGGGCTCTCGCTTCAAGGCATGATGGGAAAAGAAGCTTTACAGGCTGCTATGAAAGAGTGCCTGAAGAGAAGCTAAAAAAAACAAATGTCCAAGCAAAAGAGTGCCCAGTTTCACAAGAATCAAAGCAAAGCTTATCTCCCACTGCAGTAGTACTTCCTGTGGGATCCCCAAACAGCCTCCACAGAATATGGATGAACCGCACACTCTGTTTGCTAAGGTTTTAAGCTTGAATAATGGCTTTAAAAAAACCTTTAAAGCATGTTTTATTACAAAAATATCAGTAGCCCATAGCACTTTTTAGAAGATTGGAGATCCTGTAGGCAAAAAACTCTCACCTGTAAGGTGGCTTCAGAAGAAACCTGGGCAGATGAGACAGACTAGAACACGTAACAGATGGGTAGAAGGGAAGAGGACAGACAGGTCTCACAGGATGACAAATACATGTGACAGATAGTTGACACTCATAAACAAAGACACTTAGGGGAAAGCAGGGGCTGTCAGCTGGGTTTGTGTCTAGTAATAAACCTCTGTTTATTCATTAATTCGTCTGCATGATGTGTCCATTTATTAAACATTAGACACATTGGTGCTGCGCAGCTGGAGGGTTCATGAAAGCAACTGTTTTTTCTCATTGCAATTTTGATTTTCATAGTGGTCTGCAGAAGCATTTTAAGCTATTGAATATCATTACATCAGTATCAGTTTATGGATTCTAGAAAGAAAAATGATCTCATTATTATTCATGGATTCCTAGTGTCAAAAACAATGTTATTTCTGAAAAATATGGTTGGAAATAAGTTGGAATGTGACATATCACACTGTGAGATACACTACCCTTCAAAAGTTTGGGGTCAGTAAGAATTTTTTTGAACAAAATTAATACTTTTATTCAGCAACGATGCATTAAATTGACCCAAAGTGATAATAAAAACGTCAATACTTTTACATTTTTTATTTTATATAAATGCTGTTCTTTTTAACTTTCTATTAATGACATAATCTTGGAAAAAATGTATCACCTTTTATAAAAAAAATGTGGCACAACTTTTTTAACTTGTGATAATTAATAAAAAAAAAAAATCATGAGCACCAAATCAGCATATTATAATGATTTCTGAAGCATCAAGTGACAATGAAGATAGAAGTTATGGCTGCTAAAAAATTCAGCTTTTCTATCACAGGAATGAAATACATTTTAAAATACATTAAACAGAAAACTGCTATTTAAAATTGTAATAATATTTTACAATATTTTACTTTTTTAATCAAATAAATGCAATCTTGGTAAGCATATAAGACTTCTTTCAAAAAACATTAAAATCTTATCCCCAAACCTTTAAACAGTAGTGTATAAAGATGCAATTATGAGAAATAATATGTCAATTGTGAGAAATTAAGTTATTACAAGAAATTAAGTTGCAATTGTAAAATATGAAGTCATATTGTGGAATATATATATATATATATATATATATATATAT
>NW_015656153.1:544429-544771 GCF_001515625.1 Sinocyclocheilus rhinocerous | reverse complement strand
ACCGGTATTCGGTATGAACCGGTATACCACCCAGCACTACTGCTACACATGCTACATTTTCTCAAGGAAAAAAAATCTCTTAACTAATGCTGTAAAATATACATGATTTTTTTAGCCTATACAACTGCTTAAATTACACTTATTAAAGTTTAATATATATATATATATATATATATATATATGCAACCTAATTCAAATGGCTTGCCCTCTGTCATTTAAAACCTAGGTGTACTGCATTGCTTTCTACGTCACAGTTGACTCACTTGAGAACCTGCGTCTTTCAGGTTTAGCATTGCTTATCATGAAAGACATGAGCTGACCTTTATAAGACAAAACCTTCCA
>NW_015656153.1:536469-543470 GCF_001515625.1 Sinocyclocheilus rhinocerous | reverse complement strand
GATTTATTTATTTTTTCATTTTTGAAAGAAATTAACCCTTTTATTTAGCAAGAATGCATTAAAATGATCAAAAAGCATAATATTACTGTGACGAGTGGGGGCGGGGCCGAGAGCTGTGGGAACGGAGCGAGGCCGGTGGAGTAATTGATAATGAGCGACACCTGCACCACTCACCGGTCTCGAGACCCACGGAGGAGCTACGTCAGTGAAAGACGAGAGAGGACCAGGCCTGGATTTTATTTTGTGTTTTGTGTGGGGCAGTCGTCCGGGAGGGGCTGCCGCTTTTCTTTCGTTTTGTGTTTTTTTTTTTTTATTAAAGTATTTAAATGTTCGCCGGTTCCCGCCTCCTTCTTCCCGTGACTACGAACTGTTACATAAACATTTAAATGGTGGCTGTCATAAAAATATATAAATTAAACATTGAAGAACAGTAAAAGTTATAATGATATATTATATGGTTAGCAAAATGCTCCTCTCTACAGTTAATTTTTCTAATGAGTTTATGGTCACCGAATATGTTTTTTTCTGAGGTAACTGTGACATTACGTGACACTGTTTACAAGCCGTTATACACGCTACAGCGATCTGTCACTCCACATTAAACAGCGCCAAAACGCCATTTATTGTTTGAATACTGCAATACAATGAACATAATTTGAAATCTGATACTTTGTTTCATATCAAAAATACCAAAGCACAATGCTTATTGCGATTTATTGGATGGGAAATGTCCTTCAATGTTCCATCCATTAACTGAAAACAGGCTACACTAATCGATTCTCGGGATTTAAGAATCGATATCGTTTCGTAAAAATGAGAATCGATCAT
The DNA here is from genome assembly GCF_001515625.1 of Sinocyclocheilus rhinocerous. Classification (NCBI taxonomy): domain Eukaryota; kingdom Metazoa; phylum Chordata; class Actinopteri; order Cypriniformes; family Cyprinidae; genus Sinocyclocheilus; species Sinocyclocheilus rhinocerous. The sequence continues at coordinate 542,642 of NW_015656153.1, read as the reverse complement.
AATCGAGATATCAATATTTTTTACCCAGCCCTAGTTATCTTGTGTATATTCCTGCTCTGTCTATCTATTATTCTGAAAGATGACCCAGCACAGCACAGCATAGAATACACACAATTTTATCTCCGCACCAAAGTGAATTGACTGAGAAGGATTTTAACAATTTCATCTTTATTTCTAAAATGAAAGGGACTAAGATTTCAGTCAATTATAGATAAAAGCAGGACTTGTATTTTATCTATAATTACACAACTTGTATACACTAAATGGCTGAGGGTCACACACTAACATGCTTTCAAGTTGTCTCACACAAAAATATATGCCTTGTAGATATTAAACATGTTTCATATCCACAGACTGGATGAAATCAAAGTCTGAAGCTAAAAAAATCATTGTCTGCACCCATCAGACATTACGAAATGTTTTTGTGGAGTCAGCTTTTAGTCTCTTACCTTTTGGTTGCTGGTGAGCTGTTGTCCTTCTTGGAGCTGGAGGGGGATGGCAGTGTGCCGCCCTTCTTAGGCAGGACAGTACCGTTATTGACCGTGGGTCTCAGGGGCAGGGCTGCAATCATCGGTCTAGCTGAAAGATGGAAGGACACATGGGCAGAATTACACACAGCACTGCAGTCAGACGTTTATTGCCTGTTGTTTTGGTCACACTTTATTTTAAACTTTTGCCTCAACAAATTCCTAATGTGCTGCTTATTGATAGAAGTAGCTGTTAAGTTTAGTCATTGGGTAGGATTAGGCATGTAGAATATAGTCATGCAGAATATGTGCTATAAGTACTAATAAAAAGTCAATGTTAATAATAGGCATGCTAATAAGCAACTAGTTAATAGTGAGAATTGGTCCCTATACTAAAGTGTTACCATTGTTTCATACAAACTAGGTCCTCTTTAATGTCAAGCTTTTAATAGTTAACTTCACATTCTCAAAGGCTCTATGAAATCACTTGACAAGAACAGCTTTTTTCCTGTTTAGAAGTATTTCCTATTAAAACAGGAAGTCTGGGCAGTACATATAGAGGGACTTATCCCTTTTGTTTTAAATGGCCAAAAAGCCTTTGTTACGTCATAGTCATGAACAATCATTTGATACTTGTTAGTTGAATGTGGTTTTAGTGTAACTCTAGACATCATTGGACAAAAAAATGTGTAGTGCAGGATGAGTCATCAATATTCTTGTGTCATTGTCCAAAAAGCGAAATGTGAATTTTAAGTGCATATATCTGATAAAAGTACATTTTGTTTATGGGTATATTAACATACAGATGAATTCAAAGCTAACACACATGGCAAATGCCATAAAACTTTAAATTTTAATTGAAATTGAATTTTACTCTTCTTAATTTTAATTACCATTCAAAAGTTTGAGGCAATTCATTAAAAAAAAAAAACATTTTTTGACTCTGCCGATTTGGTGTTTTAGAAACATTTCTTATTATTATCATGTTTAAAACAGTTGTGCGGGAAACTTTTTTTTAAGGATTCTTTGATGAATAGAAATGTTAAAAGAACAGCATTTATTTGAAACAGAAATTTTTTGTAACATTATACATTCCTTTAATGTTACTTTTGATCAATTTAATGCATCCATGTCGAATGCATCACACAGAAACATTTCCAGATGTCAAATTCAATCAATATAGGAAGAACTGGAAAGCCGAGGTCTCTATACGTTACTGCCGCGTTACATTGCTGACAGAATGCAGTGTTTTATAATCTAGAGATTGTAAAAAGGATGTAGCACACGCACTGTCGAGTCAAGTGCCAGTGGATTAGAGACCTGCTCCCGCGAGACTCGACGCAACAGAGCGCGGCGCGGGACAAGATGGGCAAGTGCTGGTGCGGGCGGGTAGACATTCGTGTGTGTGCGGGATGCGGGAGAATAAAATGATTCACGGGACTCCCGCAAAATAGAAATATCTAAAACAAATAAATTGTTATTCATCTATTGCACAAAAGCAACATGAACTAATATAAAATATAAATTAGAAAAAATATTATACAATATAAGACATTTTAAGTATTAAAAGGACAAACTGTCTAGTGGAGAAAGGTTCAGGAAACTTAAAAATGTCTTTATACCTTTGATATTTTTATACTTTATACTTTCTGTTTCGTCTATCCCCTTCTTAAATTTGTTATTACTTTTAAAAAAGAGGGTTCACGCGCTTCGGATGAGCGACCACACAGATCTTCTCACTGCGCGTGCGAGTTCACGTCTTCTGGCTCTTTAATATTTAAACTGGCATGGCTTAAATGAGTTTAGTGGCACTGGCATGGCTTAAATGAGTTTAGTTTAAACACAGATAGCAATGTGTGCTGTTCAGGTCTCACCTGCGCTATCAACACGTGATGACGGCATAAATGACAGTTATTTCAGCATACAGCACTCGCATTGATTAAAGAGTGACTGGTTTGTCCACGTATTGTTTTTTTTCTCTCTCATCGCTCTTGTTGTAATGTATTGGGAAGCCAGAATTTGTATCCATCAATATTGTTTTTTTCTCTCTCTCATCGCTCTTGTTGTAATGTATTGGGAAGCCAGAATTTGTATCCATCAACAGAAACATGCATTAGCTGAACTCTAACAAACCATATTACAGATGCATTGTCAGATTTAAGTTGAACCGCGGTCCTAGTGTATGCCGAACCGTGTGTGGAGAACGGTACGGTTCGATTTTTTACAGAGAACCGTTGCACCCCTACTAGTAATGTAACTAATTACTAATTACTTTTGAAATAAAGTAATCAGAACAGTAACGTGATTACTTTTAAAAGGAGTAATCAGTAATCAGTAATTTGATTACATTTTCAGAGTAACTTGCCCAACACTGACTGGAACAGAGCATTGACCAGAGTAGGTTTTTTCTTGCTTGTTCAGACTGTCCTGCAATAGGTTGAGCCACGAACGGACTCCATTCAAATGCAATTGTGGTACACAGAAGTCTCAGTTGGTGAATATCCCTTTGTGCAATTCAAGTACTTAATAGTGCATCCACACCTGCAGTCTAACTGCTGATGGAAAATATTTTTGAGAGCCTTTATTTACATTACCCTATGCGTCTGCATTATTAATTATTCATCACTGCAGATCTGCTTGAATGTGTTATGAATGTGTAGGCAGCGGGACAGAAATACAGTAGAAAAAATAAAAGAAAGATCGAGGCAAAAGCGCAAGTGAGAAATAGCAGAGCAAATTTTTTTTGTTTCAAAGAGATCAGCCTGCACAGAGCGTCAAGGATTATGCAGAAGCAAAGCGTGACTCATCTCGCACACACTTCAAACAGGCGGAGGAATGGATGAAGTGAACATGAGCTAGCTGAAGTACAACGAAAGTAAACATTTCTTTATTGGTTTAAGGAGTCTTGGACCCCAGTTTGACATTTGGTAGCACATATTCATGCAGTCTGGCTAATTAGTGTCTGACATCAAAGCAGCAAGTGTGTTTCAAACCTTTGAGACGGTAAAGAAATGTGACTAATTACTCACTTTATCCTACAGTTCAAAGGATTAGGTGGATTTAGTAAAGCTTTGTTAAACAGTCACCGAAGAATCAAGATATTTATGGCGATAAGCCACTTTCCATGTCTGTTAGTCCAAAATTAAACTCATTCTTGAGATTTTTCAAGGTCTCTCATTTTTGAGAGATATTACAATGTGGATGTGGTAGCTTATCAGCCTAGCATTAAATGTAATTAGGACTGGAGTGTTTGTTAAGCACACTAACAAGCATCTTATAGTGTTAATCTCACTAAACTCAAAAAAACTAGACAAATGTGAGAAAGAACTATATGTCACACATGCTGGAGTGGAATTAGGGATGCACAATATATTGATGATCTTAAGAGTATCAGTGGGTTTTTTTAATGATCTGTCTGATTAGGTTGACGTTGGAAGAAAAAAGTTCCACTCTTTTTCTTAGCCAAGTTATAAAAAAAAAAAAAAAGTTAAACATCATGATTTTATCCATGATTTCAGTTGTGTAAAAGTCAATTAATTTACTCAAATTTACTCACCCTCATGTTGTTCCAAACCTGTCTGACTTTTCTGCAGAACACAACGGAAGATATTCTAAAGAAAAACTGTTCGGTTACCAACATTCTTCAAAATATTTTCTTTTATGTTCAATAGAAGAAAGACATTTTTGAAAGTTTTGAAACGACATGAGAGTGAGTAAATGATGACAGAATGTTTTTGGTGGACTATCCCTTTTTAAATGAACTTTAGTGTGAATGCTGTCTTAAAAAAAGACAAATTATATATTAAAATTAGTGCTGGGCAATGATTAATCGCGATTAATCGCATCCAAAATAAAAAAATTTTTGTGTACATAATATATGTGTGTGACTGTGTACTGTGTATATTTATTATGTATATATAAAGACACATACATACAGTATATATTTAGAAAATATTTACATGCATTTACATGCATATAGTTATATTCATATAGTTTATACTATATATACATATATATTTAATGTATACATTTTTTTTCTTAAATATATACATGCATGTGTGTGTATTTATATGTACATAATAAATACACAGTACACACACATATATTATGTACACAAAAAAATCAAGATTTTTTTAAAATGTAAATTATAATCATTATACTGGTTATCAGTCATAACATAAAAATTTGTATATTATTTAATATTAATTAAATAATTAATTGTTTTATTTTAATTAATTTGAAAAGAATTTAGTATAAGATAAATTAAGCTTCTCTAAATTAAATCAAGTAGATTAAGCATTAATCTCTCTACAGGAGTCCTGTTACATGGCTCGTGATTTATGCAAGTGATGCTGAACTTTTAATAACAAACGGAGTCACTAAAATACCCGCATGTATATAACAGCATGCAAATAAACAAATCTGTTTTGCACATGAATAAACATTCCGTATATAAACATGCTTACGTTACAAATACCAAAGCAAATACCAAATCTAATTAATATTTAAAATGGAACCTACTGATCTTGGATTATAAATATCAGCCAACATTTCTATATCAGTGCATCCCTAAGTGGAAATATAACTCATATAAAACTCAGTCCTCTGTGTTCAAGCATTTTTGAAGCCAGTGATGTCAGTTCCAGTCATGTGACTAAAGTGTGCTCTTTGTATTAGTGAGTAACTCTTGACAAGTGAGACATGAGCCCCACTGCCTACCTGGCTTCCCAACACTGCTGTCAGAGGAGGGAGAGTCTCTCCTCACTGCTGCTTCTAAACACGCGCACAGTATGAGAGAACAGTTGAGGGAAGGGAATAGGAGGTAGAGAAGAAAGGAAATGAATAGCAATAGTAGGGGTGGGATGGAGATGAAAAATAAGAAACGGCACACAGGTGGTTCTGTAGTGTAGAGAACTGTTCTCCAGTGAGGCTCAAAGAAATTGCTGAGCATGTTCTAACAAAGCAGCTGAGATTAAATGCAAAGCTGAAATAAACAAAACGATCTGGAAAGTCTAGGACTTTCCACCAGATGAGGTGACAGAGGGTCTGTGTGGTACCTTTGGTTGGTCCTTTCCTGTTGAGCATGGCCTGCTGCTCCTCTGAGATGTTCAGTCTCCTCACCACGTCAGCCAGCGCCGACTTGAGCAGCTGAATCTCATCCTCCTGCATCTGAACCCGCTGCTCCAGAGAGGCGATCCGGTCCGTCACCTCCATACTGCTCGCCGCCGAGGAACTGTCATCTATAACACACAAAAAATCAAGTATATGGAAAGCTAATGCTGAAATTTAAATTTCATAACAGTTATAAGTAAGTACCACTGTTAAAAAATAGGGATCTTCAAATAGGGTTCACCATATGTGTCTCAAAGAGCCATTATTAAATGATTATGTTTAATATTATTAATATTAATAATGGTTCATAAAATATTAAAAATGTGTTTAATGTGGAAAATATTTACTTCCTATTAGGTTGTATTTTTATTTTTACCCACTACTAAATTAATGTTAGATGTATACACCTCAAATTATGCCATAAAACGATGGCTGTCAATAGAATAACATAATTACAATAATTCTCATTATTTCCAACCACACTGTAAAAAAAAAAGTCATTTTAATGATAAAAGCCAGTAAAAATTATACAGTACAAACCTGTTAAATGGTTAACTGTAAGTTTCTATTGTGAAAATTATATATATATATATA
>NW_015656153.1:501561-535254 GCF_001515625.1 Sinocyclocheilus rhinocerous | reverse complement strand
TATATGTCATGTAATTATACAGTAAAATAATTTTACATTTATGTAAACAATCATGTCAAAATATTGTTTTTGGAAGTGAAAAAGAACAAGTCATCTTATAATTTACAGGGAAAAACTTTAAATTGACATTCCCAGATGTATGCTACATGTTGTTAAGTTAATGTTTATTGCAGTATTTTAGTACCATGTTTATTACCATGATGGTAATAATGGTAACAAAACAGTGTATTATAAAGGCAGAAAATAGATTTTAGTACTTCAGTAGGATGATGTATTAAGGTTATATCAGTTTAGAAAGCAGAATAAAAAAGGTAACTATGTCAAATTCAGTAAAAAGGTTCTCAAATGGGATCAGGCTAATTGAAACCAATATTTTTAAGAGTCTGAATGTCAAACAAAGCTTAAAATGTCAAGCAAAGCACATCTCTGACATCACACATCCCACTTAATAATCCAGTCCATTCTAGTTTATTTCCACCCGAGGTGACCATCAAATTTAAGCCAAATGCCTCATCCAGCAGGGTGCTTTTGAAAGAGTCAGCGAGGGATAGCCTAACATGTCCCTCTTCATCACATATAAACATGCTGATGGTTTTTGCGGCACCCTTCCCTAACAGCTGCTGACCTGGAGAAACCCTGTTACTCCCTCTTTCACTCAGACACACAAGCCACACACATACGAAAGAGCAGTTAACTGTTTGCTAGGTGATTAGACGGCTTTGTAAAGTCAGTGGTATGAAACATTAATGAAACCTAGTGCTTTCAACCCCTTCCTGAGATTAACGTCTTCATTAATTATACACTGAGAGGAAGCAGCTGGTAATTAAAGCAATAAAAAAAAACAGTTAAAACATGCTACTGCATTTTTCAATAAGATTTATAAGCAAGCCATTCAATTAACTGGGTGTGTCATTAAATACTTTTTTAAATGACTCTACATCTGTTGGGATCTTATTGCACATAATTTTTAACATTGTTTTAGGTCAGACTGGTATAATCATGAAATAAGTTCAGTAAGGTTCATTACATTAATATTAGTCAGTAAGTCATTAGGTATCATGAACTAACAATGAATATTACTTTTATTTATTACTCTAGGTTAATGTTAATTTGTATATATATATATATATATATATATATATATTAATGTTAATTTGTGTGTGTGTGTTTGTGTGCGTATATATATATATACATATATATAGACACATATACATACACACACTAGACTTGTATCAGAATTTCCTGCAATTGTGACTTATTTTTTTCATAATTACGAGACATAAACTCAGAATTGCACGATATAAACTCCCAATTCCGAGAAGAAAAATCTGAATTCTACGATTTATACTCGCAGTTGTAAGAATTCAGTGGGAGACAAACTCAGAATTCCAAGAAAAAACTCGGAATTGCAAGATGGAAACTCTCCACTAGAAAAATTATTTTTACCAAATCTAAAAATCTACAATTCTGTTTTCTGCAAGAAAATTTTGCAAGAATAGTGAGATAAGACGTCACAATTACATTTTTATTTTTATTTTTCTGTGGTGAAAACAAGCTTCCATAATGAACAAACAGAAATTAGTACATTTATGAATTAACATGAATCTAGATTAACATGCTTTAAAGATAGTTTTTCTTTGTTAGTTCCCTAATACCTAATGCATCAACTAATGAAAACAAATTGAACCTGACTGTGTTACCAGCATTTGATTAATAACAATAGTGTAAAATAATTTACACTAAATAAGTCTCAGTTATAAACGGACATTCAGGAATACCATTTAAAATATGAATTCATAGCGAGTGTGACCTGAATTATAAAAATGCCAACTATGAGTCCTATCAGCCTGAATAATTGGCAGATGGGAAGCTTCAGGCAAAATAAAAAATGGATAGTTTTGAAAGTGAAATTTAGATAAGTACCTTCCACTGCAAACATTCAATCACTCAATGCTTCCTTACCCCAACTGAGCTGTATAATTATACCCTCACACACATACAGTATACACACACATCAGCACAACGCATTTAATGGCCTCCAGCCATTCCACTTAAAATTCAGTTGCTCGCCCTGCAAAAACGATCATAGTCATTAATGTTCAGCGGTGATTAATCGCCTCCTGAAGATAAGCCTCTTTATGCAACACTATTTCACCCTGTCAGGATATTTAGATAACCCTTAAATTTATACTTACCCGCACAGACCGGCACACCTCAGCCCTCTGCACTGGGAAAACCATCCCAGTATCCCAACATTCAAAAAGTTTCTATTGCTGAATCACTAAAGGCTTTGTTAATCACTGCACTGAGGCTTTTTATGAGTGCATTATGAACAAAGGATCATACAATGTGAATCCCTACATACACACATGCACAAACTTCAACCAAGACAAAACCTAATAAAAAATGACTACTAATAATTAGAGCTGCAAATCATGCTGTTAGCATAGAAATTGCCTCTTTGATGGATGAAATTAATCATTGATTGAAGCCGTCCCACGGATTCATCTTTTCAAAAGCTCCCTGGGGAGATTATTCTGTCTTTTCTCCAAGCACAAACCCAGTTTTCAACCGTTCTGTAGCCGCTGGTGGCATAATGCTAATAACCAGCACAATAAATGACTGTCACATCTGCTCAATAGCCTAAAAGTGCTTCCCGTTCATTTGACAAATGCACAACATAATACCGCACTCTACAAAAGCGCACCTGAATGGTCAGCGATAGAGCATGTAAACACACGCTTAAACACATATTTAATTATATTCCTTCTAACATGCTAATGCACTCCATTGAACTTCTCAGCTACGCATGACTGCAGGTGAGCTTCAGGGAGCGTGCGCTTAAAAACCATTAGCAGGAATATATCAGTGCAGCATGAACAGATACAAATTGCAATTCTTGTTGCTGTTCGTTGTGTTAAAACAGAAGGATTGGCAGGCGTCCATATCTTCTAATGTGTTTCAGAAATCAAATGAACTGCTCAGACTGAGGACGCACTTCCCTTGCCATTGTCTCTCACTATCTCGGTCTCTCTCCCACTTCCCCTGAATTTAATCTCGTTCTGTTTCATTGTGATTGGATTGGACGTCGGCCCATCTCTGGCTTCATGTTCCACTGGAAATTACAGTTTGTTAGATAGCGCATCGCTATCCTAACTAGATCTTCTTTTAGCTTCTGTTGGTTAACCTCCAAACACTGAACAGCTCTTTCATAACTATTATCTGGTGATTAGACAGAAGATCACACCAAAAGAACTGAACAGTTAAAAACAAAACAGCACTGAAAATCTTCACACCTGCCCTAGTGGAGTAAAACAGAGATGTCCAGTATGATTATTCTTAAATTAATCAGTTGATCCAGCTCACAAAATCAAAAAAAGGAGCTTTAGGAACTTTATTTAGGCTTAAAGGTGTTAATATCAGGATAAGATTGTGTAGTCAGAGATGATCTATAGTGGTTAGTTTTACAACTAGAGTCTATTTATTTCAGACACCCGTCTCTGGGAGAGGCTCAATCTAGCGCTGGGCGGTATACTGGTTCAGACCGAATACTGGTGTTTATTTTTGTTATGATATGAATTTTTTAAATACCGCAATACCTGACTCTCCAAGTCTGAACCTACTAGCTGACTCACTCAAACCCTGTATCTGCCCAGAAATGAGTCTCAACAGCAGCAGGGTGCCAAGATTTGTAAGGATTATCATTACGCTGACAGTGAATGTGATGATGTTCCTTTACTTTGGAGGCTTGTTTCCCCTTAAAATGAAGGAAAATCTGGAATATCCCATATCATGCTTAATAGAGCTGCCGTATAATGCAAATTACATTGCACATTTTCCATTGTTCAGCAATGTTTTGTGGCTGAAATCCAGTCATTTTAAAAGGAATCCATACAATCTGGAATTTCGCACAAGCGTGAAAGATTTACACATGCAGATTTCGCAACGGGTTCAAGTTGTACTCACAAATTCACTGCACTCACCAACAGAAAGCTGCATGGTTTGAAAATGACTTCTTGGAGCACTACTACACTACTGACAGTGGACTTTTTTATCTTTGAAAATTTGCTGAAATTTCGCTACAGTGACCCCAACAATAAGAAAAATAATCAAGGTAAAAAAAATTTGTAAGTCACCACCATTTTTTTGGCTGCTTCATACATCTGTCTTCAAGTACGAGAGAAATGTGACTTAAAAACATATTTCATTCCATACTGAAAAGTATAGATTAAAAATTAGCACACTGTAGTTAATGAAAATAATGCATTTTTTTATGCTTAAGAATATTAGCAGTTAGCTTAGCAACATGTTAACAGCAAACTTAAAACTGCCCACGTAGGCAGTAGACATCATAGAGCAAAAACCTTTTTTTACTGAAAATGTATTTCAAAAATATGCTAATTTTGTGAACAACACAAATGCTATCTCTTAAATGCTAAAATACATTATAGGGGCAAGAAAATATATTTATAATCTTGCAAAATATATTTTGAAAAATTGGACAAAATAAATATAAGCCAAAAATATGAGATAAATAAAATATAAACAATACTGCATATAACAATACTGCAATATTAAAATATGTATTTTTTGTCATATGGGGCAGCTCACCGGTTTTTGTAACAGCGCTATTGTGTAAACAAAATGCATCTGGTCTCAGAGAGTATCAAAGTGAATCCTCCCAGAGCTTTTCACAAACCATTCTCATCAACCAATTGGCCTCTTACATAAAGAGTTCATGCTGAGAGACACAGGGAGGATCTCTGAGAGAAAGTGAGTAAAAGGTTTGTGTGTGCTTTAAGAGGATTACAACCGCCTGCTTTCCCAACCGCTTTGTTTTTGCAACCTGAGGTCACAGATCCAAGGTCAGTTCACTGAGGACCCATCTGCAAGCTCTGGTGATAGTAAAACAGTGTGCCGTCTTGAGGTGTCAGTGATTCAGAGAGGGTGGCTGGACCGTTATATAATCCAGCAGAGTCCCAAACAAAGCAAGAGAACAGTGTGCAGCCAAGCTATCTGCCAGATTACAGGTACATAATGAGGAAAAAATATGGCCTTCAGTAAATAGGACTTAGGAGTTAAAAATAGGCACATGAGATCATCCCAGAGACCTCACCCATGACCTCTGACATGGAAAGAACAGGAGAAAGAGAGAAAGCAGGGAAGAGTTGATGATCAGAGCCAAACTGCCCCCAAGAGAGAGCCAGCATTTCAATCCACCTTCAGGTCAAGCTGTAATCAACCTATTAAAGCCAATGCCTTCTTCCATTCTGATTTCAAATCCCTTGTTAGGGTTTTATAATTGAGGCTTAATATTTACACGTTAACAGTATTGACTAGATTTTGACATTTTCTGAATAATAAGTATCACTTGGCCGCTTAGCCTTATCACCACAAATCTAGGGTGTTGTGGTTGCCTATGTGGTTGCTAAAGTGTTGTGAGTGTTTTTAGCATGTCACAATGCAGTTGTTAAGATCATAGATATATAGGTAGATTCCCTATTGGCTGCTGTTTCTACGGGCTGCTATACGTAACCGGTCATCATATTGGAACGGTCAAAGATGGTCCTTGAACCAAAGGCTGTTGTGGTATCTCACTGATTGACAAAACTCATTGATTTTTATTGTGAGTGATGACACATTGACCGTTCCAAGATGGCGGACGCGTCAACATGTCTGAAGTGATCGAATGTGACATCTACCTATGTCTACACGCGGCACAACAAGATACAGTAGAACCCATTATAATCAGATTATAATCAGTGATGCTGTCTAGACTGTTCCTTGTTCTATTTATGACATACTGACACAAAGTTCAAATGATTTGCAATGGTCCCTTTGTAGCATCCAGTGTAGACAGACTTTAACTGTTGCAGCACGGCATGGCGTGACACGATATGGCAACTGTTGTGTCTGGTGTAGACGCGGTGTAAATGTTATTAGTGTGAGGCTATGTGGTTGCTAGGGTGTTCTGAGTGTTTTGTGTTGCTATATGGTGGCTAGGGTGCTCAAAGTGTCACATAGCATGTTGCTATCCCTTACAAATATTTAACCATGGTTTTATTATAGTAAAAGTGTAGTAACAGTATAGTAAAAATTATTGTTTACCATCTGAATAACCACAGTTTCACTACAAACACCATGGTTAAACTCTAGTTAGTGTAGAAAACCAAGGTTAATTTGTGGTAACCATGCTTTTTTTGGTTTTATTTGTAGTAAAACCACGGTTAATTTAAGGCATGTGTTGTTTACAATATTTAGCATGTTGCTATGCAGTTGCTGGGGCATTCATGGTGGTTCTTGCACACAAAAACATCTAGAAAGCACAACAAAACAACAGGCTTTAGGTAAATCAAGATTTTAAAAGTCAAAACTTATTTTAACTTGACACAACATCTTCATGGCGCAAGATGCTAAAAACTGAGACAAGTCACAAAAACATCAATCTATCCATATTTAATGGCATGAAATAAAAATCCACTGTGTAATTGATAATAATGAATGTTATTGATGTTATTGTAAAGGAATTGTCCATGCATGTTTCTTTTTTTTTTTTTGACGTAATTTTGAATTGAAACTCGATCATCCACAATACAGAATATCGAAGAATAAAAGTTATTTAGCCATTTCCATCACATTGTGACAGAAAAACAGTGCAGACAGATCCAAGAATGTGTCCTATGTGAACGGCCCCTTAGCAAACACCACTAATGAGAGTATGTTGGGAATTATAAAATAAGGACATAGAGGAAATGGTTTGCCAAATGGCTTCTTGGGATATTAGTGCACATCTTTTTGCATCTTTCTCCTTCTCTCTCACAAAGCCATTAGCATGCTGCCAGTGCCTTACCAGCACGTGTAAGACAGGCAGCAGAAGCTACATGTGTGTTTACGTGCGTGTTCATTAATCACGCCAGCCTCCATCCCCACGGAGAGACTCCAGACAGGACCGAGTCAGTGACAAGTGATGCGGAGATGCCTGCAGTGTTGTTCCCTGTTAATCTCCTCCAGGCAGCCACGGAGGCAGAGAAAACAACTTTGTGTGAATCGTAGAGGCAGGGTGTTTTCCACCCCCCACTATCACCCTGCTCACTGGCAAGAAACCAACAAGGGGGGGGTATTTTAGGGACGACGGTGCTCTAGCCCCAAGCCTTGCTATTGGGATGCAGGAAGTGGTTGGGCTAAGAGAGGATTAAAGGGAAACTGAGCCGATCCTGATCAGCGGTTATCCCTGTGCTCTGGGAGAAAGTGCACAGGCTTAACACGCTCTGAAGTATGGGTTCATGAGACTACTGAAAACAGAGCCTGTGTGTTGTTTTGGGATCAAAAACAGCCAAATGTTGGTGTCCTACAAATGAGCTGCTTGGCCAGAGATGTTGTTTAGCAGTTTAATGTTTAAAATGTTTGCTAGCAATATTACTATAAAGCGTATGTGCTTTGTTCAAGAAATATGAGCAGAACAAGCAGAAATTTGATGTATAAACTTAGATTAAAAAATACAGGGGAAAAAATCAGTCACTAAGCAAAGTTGTAAGTAGGACTTGAAAATGATGATGCAAGGAGATAAACATTTCTGTTAATAAGTCAAGTGAACATGGCCAAATATCAGCTGATTAATAATATCAGCTTGGTCAATATCACTCATAAGAATAAATGCTTGCTTTTTAAATTTCCTGAACTAATTGATTATTTTCACAGTTCAAATGTTTGAGTTGTTTTTAGGGGTCTCTTCTGCTCACCAATGCTGCATTTGTTTGATCAACAATAATATAAAACCGTAATATTGTGAAATTTTGTTACAATTCAAAATAGCTGTGTTCTATTTTAATATATTTTAAAATGTAATTTATTTATGTGATGGCAAAGCTGAATCTTTAGCAGTTTTCAGTGTCACATGATCCAGAAACCATTCTTATTAAAATCAATGTTGAAAACAATAGTTGCTAAATATTTTTAGGGAAACTGTGATCATTTTTAAAAAATTTGGTGATTCTTTAATGAATATAAAGTTTAAAAGAACAGCATTTATTTGAAAGAAATCTTTTTGTAACATTATAAATGTGTTTACGATCACTTTTGATCAATTTAATGCATCTAAGCTGAATAAAATTATTGTGCTATATTGTAAATTTTTATTAAAAGGAAAGTTCACCCTCAGTTCACTGACATTTACTGTATGGCATCAGAAGACTTGGAATATAGTGTATGGATGGCTTTAATTTTATGTTTGTCATTTTTGGACCTTAGCGCCCCTTGGTCACTCACTTTCAAGAGCAGCAGGAGCATTCTTCGAAATGTCTCTTATGTCCCACAGAAGAAAAAAAAAAAAATAATCATACAAGGTTTGGAATGACACAAGGATGAGTAAATAATGATATTACTTAAACATTGCCAGAGATGTGTTAAATTATTAATTTGATAATTTAGGTAAAAGAATAAAAAAGTAAACTGAAAAAGAAAAACGGTTAAAGAAATTACTCTTTTAAGAACACAAATTATTATTTAAAAAAGTGCTTTAAACTAATGCATTTTAGCATGTCTGGAGAGCCTTGCTGCTAATGACACCTTTCCAGACAACAAAACACACTTATAGACAATAAAAAGAATGCTCTAAAAGTGAAGCTACACATAATGTCATGCTCCCCACCCCACCCACATGCTTGAACTCCATTTCGACAGACTAATCAATGAAGAAAGCCCACTCGCTCAGTCACAGGTGACCTTACTGTCAACTGCAGTGAGGAACGGCACACACAACTCTCCAAACAACAAAACACTTATCTGTCTCCATGTTTAATCAGCCAGTGCCTCTGTTCATGGGACCCACCCAGTGACAGACAGTCACCATAGAGATGAGAAGACAAAACCGACCTGGAAAAGGCACGCTGGAGTAGAGCAGAAACTGCGGGTTGTGCTGACTCATGCTCCCCTGAGAAATGGCACAAACGGCGGGGAGCTCTGGTGGCAAACGAGGCAGGGAAGGAGGAAAGGAGACTGAGGATTTTGAAGGAGTCGCAGAGGGTCTGAGTCACAGAGCAGGAGAAAAGTAGGGCAGCATTAACTCAAGACTGGCTCCGCTTTCCTCCTTCTGACACAATGCTCTTTTCAGCGTGTGTGAAAGCCTGGGCTTTCTTCTCCTTCAGAACCCAGGGCATTGTGCACACATAACAAACAGCCCAGAACAGTGGGTGGGTGGGCGGTTTAATTAAACTGAAGTGTTGTTCTTTGGGTGGGTTTGCGGATGCTGTGCGCTAATGACACTGGATGTTGCATGTGGAAAATCATACTGTATGTCAAGCCCCTGCGCAGCACAACTGAGCTGATGGAAAAGAGAAAGTGTGTCAGTGTTCCTATTGCTAACTAAAATTATTAATAAACTGAACTATTGAATCCTTTTCCTTAACTTAAATAAAATATTCCAAATGAAAAAAAAAAAACACTTAAAAAAAACTTCTCAAAAATTTGAAATGTTGCATTAGCAACTAACTGAAAAAAAAATACAAGTGGAAGTACTAAAATTTTGAAAACTAAAATTAAATAAAGCTAAATAGAAATATTAAAAACCAAAAGTAATAAAATGACAAGCACATAAAATTACTAAAAGTGAAAACTGAAAATCTAAAAATAAAAGGTAACTCAAAATATTAATAAAATTTACAGATGTAAACAAAAATTAAAATATTTTTTCTTAATTGAAATGAAACGAGATGAAATTAAATAAAATATAAATTTTAAATTGAAAACCTAAACTTAAAAAAATTTAAACGAGAAAATAAAATTATCATTTTTTATAATCAATAATTATAAAATTATTATTATTGAAATTTCTAAAACTGAAATAAATAGAAATATTAGGAAACAAAAACAAATAAAAATGACAAGCATATAAAATTACAAAAACTAAAATGAAACTGAAAATATAAAAATAAAAGCTCGTTCAAAGTATTCATAAATACTATAATAGTATAGAGTTTATGTTTATTCACCAGATATGTACAAGCTTCTGCTTCCATGCATAATCTGCTCTGAACAAAAGTACACGGGGAAAGGCTTGCCATGGCTCTCACTTGTGATTTCCCAGTGGTCCGCTTACAAAAATGTCCATTGGATAATGGACGCTCAAACAATAAAAATACTGAAAAATTCAAAAATAAAATCCCAATAAGTCTTTTGGTTGGACTTATTCTGGTTCATACAACAACAGTATATGAAAGACATGCACTATGTTTTGCCATTGCAAAGCATTAGCATATTTTGAAGCAAAATTTGAATAATCCTGTCTGCCTGACACCCCCACAAAGGCCTCTTTGTTTTGGAAGCCCTTGAGAGTGAATGAGCGAGTGGAATATTCCAAAAACCTCCTTAATGTACAAAACTAGCACAATACTATGCCTTCAGCGGGACATGCTTCAGATATGTCGCTGACACCTTGAACGCTGCGCTGCTTATGGCTAAAAGGCAAAATGCAGCATGTCCAGGAAAAACATATTTTGGTAAGTTACAGTGAAGTTTCATGAGAGTCAATCTGTTAGTCTGGAAAATATGGAAGCATGTTCCTGCCTCAGAGTTAAAAAAAAAAACTTAATTTAAAAAAAATAAAACCTTGGTAATGGTAAGAAATCACAATTTACAAGTAACAATTATGAAAATGTAAATTTGCAAATGAGAGATAAAAAGTAGTAAATGTAATATATATATAATCATAATTAAGAAATAAAGTTGCAACTGTAAAACCAAAATTACCTTTTTATTTTTTTTCTCTGAAAACAAAATTGACTGCCATAGGAAATCATTTATTTCTTGTTTCAACAATCTTTTAAAATATTAGAAATATTTAAAAATAATTACTGTTTTAATCCAGAAAAAAATATCACATATTCCACAAAATATTAGGAGGCCTACGCATTTTTAACATTGATAATAATACAAAATGTTACTTGAGTACCAAATCCGCATATTTGAATGATTTCTGAAGGACCATATGACACTGAAGACTGGCTGCTAAAAAAAATTCTGATTTGCCGTCACAGGAATAAATTACATTTTAAAATGTAAAATAAAAAACCTATCATTTTAAATTGTAGCAATATTTTACAATATTACTGTTTTTACTATATATTTGATCGAATAAATGCAGCCTTAAAAAAGGCGAATAAATGCATCTTTCTGATCCCAAACTTTTGAATGGTAAATTATTTAGAAAAAACGCGAGAGAGAGAGAGAGAGAGAGAGAGAGA
Organism: Sinocyclocheilus rhinocerous; assembly: GCF_001515625.1. NCBI lineage: Eukaryota > Metazoa > Chordata > Actinopteri > Cypriniformes > Cyprinidae > Sinocyclocheilus > Sinocyclocheilus rhinocerous. Next base: position 524,017 of record NW_015656153.1, on the reverse strand, counting down.
GAGAGAGAGAGAGAGAGAGAGAGAGCATGCAACACTAATGGCTTCGGTCTTTTCAGATAGAAGGCCTGTGCAGATGATGGTTTCAGAATTGTTATCAGTAAGGTAATGGGAGAGAGTGCCAGATAAAGAGCCAATGCAAGTCATCTGGGGTCTGCCACATAACAGACAAACAACGGCTGTGTCAATATCACCCATTTAGGAGAAGACGAGTTTTATCCCTCAGTCTGCAATTTTTTATGAGAGCACAGCTCAATAAATAACAGCACAAGAGCCACAATACTAAAGGAAATCGATGTCTAGCTTTGAACGAATCGACAGCCCTTGGAGAGTTATTTTCTGTATATCAATATTTACCTCCAAATTCAAGTGACAGCCTTGTAAGGTCAATGAGAAAACAATGAATAAATGATGTCTTCCAACTGTGGCTCTTATGAATTGCATTAGAATTTCAACCTTTTATATTCTTGCTGCTAAGGTTGTGGAGAGGTCAAGTGTAGAGGCAAGTGGAAGATTTTGTTCATGACATTCATTCTCACTCACTTTCAGTTTTCTCTTCTGGTTCGGTCGGTAACGTGAGCAGGTCTTTAATCCTAATCCTGTTGCACATGCATCCATCAGTGGCTCAAAGGACAGCCAATAAGAAGTGAGAGCCGAGTGCCAAGAACAGTTCTCTGGCAGCAGCGGCTGAATGAGACAATAGCAGTCAGAAAGACTGAGACGACTTGTAGACGTCTTGATGCCAGAACACCAGATATCCTGTTACTCCCTTTGCCAGAACTCACTGCCAATGTTTAATTTGAGTAAGGACATGAGGTTAATTTGTCTCCAGAATCCTTCAGGAAATAACCAAGATGATGGTCACGTTTTGGCTGAATGAAAACAATTATGTAAAGGTCAGTCTTAAAGGATTAGTTAACATCTGACATCATTCGCTCATCCTCATGTCTTTCCAAACCTGGAGCACGAAAGAAGATATTTTGAATGTTTCAACAGTTTTCATCAATACAATGAAAGTCACAGGGGGCCAAAACAATACTGAACCCTAATGACTTTCATTGTATGGACATTTTTCAAAATATCTTTCATTTTATATTGTCTTTTTATATTTTTGTCCTAATCTGGGTAAGGACACAAGTTTATTTTTCAGAATCCTTGAGGAAATAACTAAGATGATGGTAATGATTTGACTGTACGAAAACCCCGGAGCAGATGTAGACAATAATGACTCCTAAGCGATTGAGGTGTTCTGTTGTTGGATGTAATAATGAACATAGCAGTCGTCATTTACTCCTGATATCTGAGCCGCTGAACTCGCAGTGGATTACATTGTTTCTGACGGGAATGCGCCCCCGATCTACATAAATGTGTCTATGTTCGCGCGAATCATTCATGATCCAGCCTCATCTACAGAAGAAGTGAGTATAATGTTTTGTAATGAATCTTTGCAAATCGCCTTTCCTAATAATGTGCTAATTAGCAAGTTTCACGATGAATGCGGCTGAAGTAAACAGTCTCTCTGAGAGCAGCTCGGAAGAGAGGGGAGGGGTCAGCAGAGCTCATTAACATTTAAAGGAAAATGCTACAAAAACGGCTTGCTCTGAAAAGAGCTGTTTTTGACAGGGTAAAAAAGGTGTTTTTTACACTACCATTGATAAATTTTAACCAAACTATGTTACAGACTTTTCATTAAGACCCTAAAGAATCATATCAACTTGTGGAAAATGGGCATCCTATGACCCCTTTAAAGTTTGATCTTAAAGGATTATTTCACTCAGAAATGAAAATTAATCATTTATTCACCTTCATGTCGTTCTAAACCTGTATGACGTTTTTTTTTCTTTTGTGGAGCACAAAATAACATATTTTGAATGTTTTAACAGCTTTTGTCAATACAACCCCAAAGTGGGCCAAAAACAATAATGAACCCCACTGACTTTCAATGTACAGACACACACGGATACATTTTTCATTTTATATCATCTTTTATATTTTTTGGTTTAACGGTTTTGAATAACATGGTGAATTTTTTTTAGTTTTTTTTTTGAGTGAACTAACCCTTTAAGATTGACTTTAAATGATGTTTTTATTCAGCCAAAATGTGACCATCATCATTTTGGTAATTTCCTGAAGGATTATGGAGGCAAAATAACCTCATGTCTTTACAATATTAATTTTTGTCTGAACTATCCCTTCAAGAACAGATGAGTCTGAGATTGGCAACACTTTAAATAAAGGTATAATGCCTCTAGAATCTGCCTATGAAAATGAATTTGCTGGCCCAGTATCCCTACAACAGTGTAGTTTGCTGATCAGTAACTCGTGAAGCATTTAAGAACAAATGACTTCATACCAGATCCAGAGCTTCGGCTGAGCACTGTACTGCCGGATGACCTCACCGCAGCGCTCTCCAGCACACCCTCATTCAATTACCCACAGTCCTACGCTGGCCTGACAAGCCAGAATACAGGCCAGCCATCACAGCAGCTCTCATTCTCACTCAGCCGAACAGAGTGAATGCAGAAAAGCAGAGAGATTGTCTTTTTCATTTAAGAACTTGTAAACCAAGACGTTTATAAGTGTAACTGATGTATGAGGCCTATAGCAGATTAAAGGGCTCTGCTGAATGGAAGACTTCTTAGTCTACATGACTGCCAAGATGATGAAAGAGAAGATTACACCCCAACCACACAATCATATCATAGCTTCAGTGTAAACACAAGTCAGTAACCTCTGATGATCTCATTAGCCACCCAAGTGCTCACATGGCAGATATGCAGCTACGCCACATGACCCCAGAAACAAATATCACTCTAATGTTGGATTTTCAAAATCAACTTTAAAGGAGATTATGGAGTGAACACACTAGGGATTAGGGCTGCACGATTATGACAAAAATCATAATTGTCGATTATTCCCTTGAAATTGTAATTAATAATAATTACATAATAATTACGTAATTAATTACGATTATCACAATTTACATTGAATGATGTTTATACCATTGTTTGAAGCAACTGCATGCCATTTTTATATGAAAATAAACAAGCTGAAAACACTCTTCCTGAAAAACTTTTATTGCTTTTCTATAGTATTAAACCTCAAATGTCAACTATACATTGTATTGGTTTCTTCTTTAAATAAAAACTTAATAAATAAAAATATGCATGGTATTATAATGTTATACTAAAACTAAAATTAAAACAATGGAAAAACCCTTAAGATAACCTGTAGAAAGAAAAAAACACATCTTAAGCACGCAGAATAACATAAGTGGACTTAAGTGAACGATTAATTGCCGCTTTGAACGATTACATAATTGTGGCATTTGTAATTGTAATCGCGTTTAGAAATTCGATTAATTGATATTAAAATTCTGATATTAAAATTCTGGTCAATACTGATAAGCTGATAGTTATTTTCTATGTTATGGCTGATAACTGATAAATGGTCAATATTAAAATTAAATACTATTTTATGAAAATAAATAAAAAACTAAATACTAAAATCTGAAACCAATCATTTTAAATGTTTTAAATGCATTTTTAAGTGAATTCAGGTATCACAACCTTAAAATTTACAGTATGAAACATGAACATTCATTTGAATATTTGCTAAATATTACATTATTATTATAAAATTAACATTTAACAACAACCATAATAATAATAATAAATATAGATGCAAATATTACACTAAATTATTATTCATTTTTTTAAATGTTTTAAATTATTAGTGATTTAAAAGATATATGCATGCACAATTAAATATCTAATTCAATTTTAGCATGTATACTGTATCCATTGGTTAATTATAAAATCTCTAATTGATAAAATTATAATATGAAAATACTGTCAATGTCTAGAATGAACAGAATTATTGTTGATTTAAAGTAAAAGAATAGACTTACTTTTGCAAACAAGAAATTTGAGTACACTGTATAAAAATGTTTTCAAGTCATAAATCAAAGATTATTGAAGCATGTTCTACAAGAAAATACTCCTTCAGTCTTTCTACTACAAAAATGTATATTTATTTTAATGTGTTACCTGCCATTTCTTTGTAATTAATTGTGAAATTTACTTAGATTCTATGCCATTTTTTTCAGTATAGATTGAAATAAACCCTCACCGATAAAGGCTTAAAGGGTTAGTTCACCCAAAAATGAAAATTAGTCCATGGATTATTACGTTTTGAAGATAGATATTTTTCTTACAAAAACGCATCGATTCGCTACAGGAGGCCTTTGTTCACCCCCCGGAGCCGTGTGAGGCACTTTTTATTATGAATGGATGCACTTTATTTCACTTCTTTTGGACTGATGCACTGCAACACCCGCTGACTGCCATTAAACAGCTTGGAAGATCAAAGACCATTTTTCATATAACTCCGACTGGATTCATCTGAAAGAAGAAAGTCATATACACATAGGATTCATTGAGAGTGAGTAATTCATGGACTAATTTTCTTTTTTGGTGAACTAACCCTTTAAACTACAATTCAATAAAACCTTTAATGTAAAAACTCATGCAACAGCACAGCATCACAAGAGCAAGGAGAACTTCAGATGGTTTTCTCTAGCGCTGTGATGTCATATGAGGTTCCTTAATGCAAGAGATTAATAGTGGTTGACAGAACAGTGACACGCACTTCTATTCATCCTGGAACAAGGAAATCCCTTACTAACCACCCCAAACTCCTCTCTTCTTTTCCTCTTTTATCATCAGCCCTCGCCCAAAAGCCTTGAAGCACCAGCCAGCATACACACACATGACTACAGATGGCAATCAGGATGGCAGAACAACAAAAACACCCCAACAAATCAAAAACGACATCCTCCTCATTCTTTAGCTTGTCGGAAAGCTCTTGAGTTTCATTTTCATTGGAGAACGATCTGATGTAATAAAGGCGTAAGAGATTTTTCTCTGCATTGTTTCGTTCAAAACGAACACGTCAGTCTGAAAACAACATCAAACACCTTCAATCTCAGGAATGACAAATATGCTTCACCTAAACACTGTAAGAACCTGAAAAACATGACATTTGAGAGATGCCCTTCTGGAAACACTTGCTTCGGGAGCATCTCAGTGTAAGAAAACTGTCAACTACTATCAAATCCTTTCAAAATGATCCATCACAGCCAAGAGGATTTAAAAACTTTCTCAAAGTTGAGGGACTGAAGAAGGTCATAAAGGTTAAGTGCAGCACCTGAGGTACCACCATCCAGCTGAGGCAACATGTTTACCTGAACATGTAGATCATAAGATGGACAAGTTCTCAGACTAAAGACAGAAAACATGATGAGTTTACCGTTGCAGAACTGCAGCAGTGAAGAGGTGTCATAGAGACTGCTGTAGCTGGAGAAGCCGTCCTCCATTCTCTTCCTCCCTTCTTCCCTTTCTCTGATAACTCCCTGTTACTTTCGCTGGCTGGCCACTGCAGCTCTCTGTCCATTCAACATCCAGTCTTCTTCTAGGGTCAGCCTGCCAGTGTCAATCACCATGGCAACCCATTCAAGCTCGCTAACTCAGACGCTCTCCTTGAATAGGACTCCAAAAAAAGACAGTCAAAATATTTTCTGAAGTTATAAAATGCTTGTCTTTTTGTGCACTTTTTCTTCTCCGGTTCTTTCTGTGGTGTTTTCCTGTGTGAGATCTCCAGAAGAAAAATAAGCCAGTCCAGGGCTTAAGCTCTCAGAGGAGTGTGTGCGAGTGTTGGGAGTGTGTGAGCGTTTGTGTAATGTCGAGGACACTCTGCTGAGCTTGTCTGTGAGTCCCGGTCAGACAGCGGAAAACGGACCAATCAGAGCGCAGGGGGTGGAGCCTCTCTCAAAACATAAACCCTCCCCCTCCAGCTGACTGAGACTCAACTCTGACACTGTAGGAAACAGAACGGTGCTGGAGAAATTAAGCAAGAAAAGATGACTTTGCTGCATTAGAGGTGTCCTAAAATAGAAACAAGTTGGTGTGAATCGATATTTAGAGTTGGCAAAGGGCTACTATTGATTAAGGGTATTTTTGTGTGTTTTTACACGCTGATTCAGAATGTAGTTGTACTTAAACTGCACACTGGAGTAAAGAGGATTATGACTGTTTGTGGCTGAGGCTAAATCTAAGCTTCCATGTTTCATGGAAGCAGGAAAGACGCTGTACTGAGAAAAACGTTAAAAAAAAAAATCATAAACAAAAACAAACATATCTACATTATCATTTTAAAAGTTTGGGGTCAGTAAGATTTTTTTTAAATGTTTTTTTAAAATAAGTCTCTTATACTCAGCAAGGATGCATTTATTTGATTAAAAATACAGTAAAAATAGTAGTATTGTGAAATATTATACCGTTTCAAATGACTGTTATTTAAATGAATATTTATAAAAATTTAATTTTTTCCTGTGTTGGCAAAGCAGACTTTTCAGCAGCCGCTACTCCAGTTACATAATTCCTCAGAAATCATTTTAATATGCTGATTTAGTCAAATAACATCTCTTATTATTATCAATGTTGAAAACAAATCTTGTGCTGCTTAATGTTTTTTGTAAACCGTGATACGTCTTTTCAGGATTTTTGTATGAATAGAAAGAGCACAAATTATTTGACAAAAATTGTAACAACATAAATGTCTATACTGTCACTTTTGATCAATTTAATACATCCTGAATTAAAGTATTAATTACAATAAAAAAACCATACTGACCCTAAATTTTTGAGCAATAGAAAAAAAATCATATACATATATGCAAATATACTTATTTATATTTTGAACTAAACAAGCTATACTAACAAAAGGCATCTATACACTGAAGTTATATTGAAGTATCTTTAAATAATGATGTATTATTTTTGTTTGCAATCAGAGCATTATTTGCGCTCACAAAGAACTTACTAAAAATGACCGACTTAGGTAGGGTTTACATGAACACTAAAACAATCAATAAAGTTAAAAATAACCACAATTTATATAACAAGGTGAAGTGATTAATGGCAATATTTGACAAAATATTTCAACAAAATGTAGCATCATAAATGAATCTTTTTTTCTAATCAGCTCATTTAAATGAATGACCTATTTAAACAAATTCACTAAAATTAATCAGATTTCCAAACGCTTCATATGAAATAGTAAGTGGATATTTTGGTAACACTTTATTTTAAGGTGTCCTTGTTACACATTACATGTACTTACTATTATAATAACAATAAATTATGCATAATTGCATGCAAGTAACCCTAAGTCAAACCCTAATCCTGACCCTCACCATATAGTGAATGTAGTTCATCAATATTACTCAGTACTTAAATGTACAATTACACTGTAACAAGGACACATTAAAATAAAATGTAAGTGATATTTTTGATTATATTCCCAGTTCACTCAGCTGTAAATGCAACGCAACAAAAATAGTGACATACTCTTGAGTTTTGTCATGCTACACCACAAGTAATCAGAAAAAAATAGCTACACTGCTACACTGTTTTAAAAAGCCGCTGTCATACTACTTTAAACTATTTGTAAGTTACCCCAACACTGCAGACAGTAAAGAAATAAAGCAGTGCTTCCCGCATGAGGAGGAAGGTTTTTGGGGACTTTTCCACATATGAGACACAATACATGACCTCACTTTCCACTCTTTATTCCACAATACAAACAAGCTTTCGGAGTAAAAATTAGAGCTAAACACTGACTATTCAACCCTTATCTGCCTTCAGACAGACAAAGCAGTCTGGACGACCATCAAAGAGAAACCAAGGTTGGCAGCGTGTATCTCAGTTTTGACTGTGGGTCGTCACAGGGGAAAACCTCTTTAAATTATTCAAGAGACAGGCGCATACGGTAGAATATGCATAAGAATGACGACGTGGCCAATATTTACACATCTTCAAACAGACAAAACACAGTCAAATGAAAAAAAAATAGGATAGAAAAGCTGCAAGAGCCTCTTTAAAGATTATTCTCCTGACCCCATCCCCCAACCTCAAATTATGGCAAGTGGAAGAGAGCTGTGTTAAATTGGATTTCTGGGGTTTCTGTGTCCAATTTGGCCATGGCTTTGCCTCAAAAGCCTAAAAAAAAATGAAATGATCCGAGGGGTGGATGATGAGACATTTTCATGTCCCACTGGTGTCTCTCTTTCTCTCTCTTGTCCCGAGGCCAGCAGTGCTGCTTGAATCTGGCATCAGAGAGCCTATAGTGTTCATTCTTAGACCCCATAACAGTGCTGACACTGCCACTTCTGTCTGTCCCGCTAAAGATCAAATCAAGGATTAGCCCCAGAAGGCAGCCATCCATTTTTCCTGCATTCTTTTTTACATGATGTCTCTTCCTCTGAAATCATTAAAAAAGGGACCTTTGATCATGTCAATTAATTGTTTTCATATTCAGTTTGCGATTTTAATGCCATTGCACTAGTAATACATAATATATGTGTTACTACATAATACATTTTTATTTTATAACGTAATTAAATACAGTCAATATTTAGCATGTTCATAAAGGATTTCTGGTTTTATTTTTAGTTAGAAACAAATTGAGCCAGTGCATAACAATATAAAGTGCTCAAAAAAAGTTTTGTCTTGTCCTGAATCATGATGGTAAGCCTACAGTAATGGTTTACATTTATTAGCTGTCTTCTTTGAGAAATTTCAAGCTTCTGTCATTCACCGTTCTGTGTTTAAGTCATTTCTAACTCACAGTGATTTTTTTTATTCCTAAAAACTTTGCTTCATACAGTAAAAGTTTTTAATCAAGTACAAAACAGTATAAAATAAAATAAAATAAAATACAAAACAGTGCCTATAATAGTGATTTATATTCTGAGCTGTCACAGCTGCTCTGATGTGGTGATCACATGGTCAGTCGTGGCCTAATGGTTAGAGAGTTGGACTCGTAACCCAAAGGTTGCGGGTTCGAGTCTCGTACTGGCAGGGATTGTAGGTGGGGGGAGTGAATGTACAGCGCTCTCTCCCACCTTCAATACCATGACTGAGATGCCCTTGAGCAAGGCACTGAAACCCCAATTGCTCCCCGGGCGCCGCAGCAAAAAATGGCTGCCCACTGCTCCGGGTGTGTGTTCACTGCTGTGTGTGTGCACTTTGGATGGGATAAATGCAGAGCACTAATTCTGAGTATGGGTCACCATACTTGGCCACATGTCACGTCACTTTCACATGAAATGTCAAATCATCAGATGCATCCATGCATGAAGCATTTTGTCATAAAAAAGCTGATGTAAATTTTAATATATATATATATATACACATACACTTTTAACAGCAATAGTGAAAACATTAGCAATACAGAAAAAATGTGAAACTACTCTATTCATATTGATATTCTATGATTCTCAAATTTTGATTTTCTAAGATTTCCTTTCTATTATTTGACTTTTACTGGTGACATTCTATCATTTTGCTATAGAACAGCACAAGCACTTTTTGATGATTTTTTTGGCGTCGACTGCCTGCGTGTTAATCGAGACAAATATAGTCCAGTGGTGGTGCTGTGAGATTAGAGAGTGCACAGACCCCTGGAGAGAGACACCAGCTGGGGGAAGGGAGAGAGGCTGGGAGAAGCACTTCATCATCTCTGTGTAAGTCTGGGGATCCCTCGGGTGGCAGCCGAACAGTGCTACAGTACACCCTCCTATTGTTCTCCAATTATGCTGGCTGCACCTTTTTCATTCAAACACATATGCACACACTTAAACAAACACAAAATGATACACACATATGCATCATAAAGGAGCTTCTTGGGGATTAGCTATATTCGGCACCTGACATAGTTCCAGTTTTTTTTTGTAAGGAAAATTATACTGTATAATACAGGGGTGCCCAACCCTGCTCCTGGCGATGACTGTCCTGCAAAGTTCAGCTCCAACCCTAATCAAACACACCTGAAGCAACTAATTAGGGTCTTCAGGATCACTTAAAAATTAAAGGCAGGTGTCTTTGATTAGAGTTGGAGCTAAACTTTGCAGAACAGTCGATCGCCAAGAGCAGGGTTGGGCACCCCTGCTTTAAGTGAACTTTACATCAGACCGACTGAAAGGGAACTAGGAAGCACTGCCTCTAAACCTACAGTGAGTCAAGATTATACACAAACAAGAAGAGTAGCAATCTATCCACTGCTCCTATCCACTGTATCCATCTGCTCCAGAGAATTTTTTTATATTAAAAATAAAATAAATGTATTAAATTTTGTAAAATAATTTATTTGTTTTATTCATTTTTATTTAGGTTTTTTTTGTTAAAATTTTTGTTTTAATTTAATTTTTATGCTGAAAACCAGAAAATAATTTTCCAAGTAACCTACAAATGCAAAACTACACGGCCTTGCAGATCTACATACAAAGGAACCACATTTTGTGGCATTTAGTTCAAGCTAGCTATTGTTAAATAATATTACAATAATAGTATACAACAATCTGCCTACTGTACATGAAAAATGGCATTAATGTTTGCAATCAGCTGACATTTTTCCTCCTCCAGTAGAACTACAACTGCATTAATGGCATAGTCATAAGCAATGTCAGGAGGTTGTGTTGATAATCTCAGGGTAATAGACTTTGCAATCAGCTGACATTTTTCCTCCTCCAGTAGAACTACAACTGCATTAATGGCATGTCATAAGCAATGTCAGGAGGTTGTGTTGATAATCTCAGGGTAATAGACCATGCCAGTGCCTGAGGTTTAGACTAAAATAGCATCTGCACCTTTCTCTGCTCCAATGCCTATTAGTGAATTAACATTCACATGAAGTGCAGACTCAACCAGCTCATTAAAAGATCTTACATGTGCAAGCTTCTTATTATATAACGACTTATTATCATACATATTGTGAATGAATAATGACTCTTTATGAAGGGATGACATAATCCCTAGTGACACTGAAATCTCTGTACAGGTCAATTGAAAAAAAAATGCTCTAATGAAGTTGACACTTTCTGAATCTCTCTATTCTTAGTGTTTGAAACAAAACTCTGAGCAGCTACTTTTGGATACTAGATAATCTCATGTTAGGTTAGCCATGTTTATTATGACTGTCACCACCTAGCAACAGCATCGGCCACACAGCCCTCACACAGCCATCAGTCTGAACATTTAACAGCAAAATAGATATACTTCTGTCATTAAATATCATATCGCATGCAATAAAATTAGATAATGATTTATAATAACTTACATTAATACTTCATTAACCAACATTCGTAAACTATAATACGTAACAGACCATTAGTTGGCTTGATTGGCAGTGAAATGGCCCTCAGCTAAACAATGGGTAAATACCTATCAGTATTTCTTTATTATATAATATTAATATTAATATAATATTAAGGTACAAGATTATTGGTATGTTGAAAATTCAGTTTTGCAGTCACAGGAATGAACTGTATTTTAAAAATATATTAAAATAGAAAACAGTTATTTTAAACTGTAATATAATTTTACAATATTACCGTTTTACTGTATTTTTTAATTAATTAAATTCAGCCTTGGTGAAGATAAGAGTCTTCCTTGTATCCTTATAAACCACCCAAACCATTACAAACACACACACACGCATTTGATAGGATAAACAAGAATCGCAGATCTATAACAAAGCACCGCTATGGATCTGCGATTCTTATCCTATCAAGTGCATAATTCTCCTGTCATTTCTCCCTCATATTCATAATTCTTTATGTGACTCTTTCTGTCTCACGTTCATTCTTTCTATCTATCCTACAGTTATCTGCTCCTGAACAGGGATCATCTGCTTTTGAGATTGAAATAGCACTTATGGGCTGTGAAAACAGTTCAGATCCAACTGAGAATCCAGGCATCAAAATGACAGAATCGCAGACAGACAGTGTGATCGATATGAGTGCAACTCACCACTGCTCTAAATCTAATCAGTTACCATCATGAGTCAAACAATGTTGGTCAAGCCACGGTGACATCATTTAAATGACATCATACACAACTGTGGTTAATTTGTCCAATGAAAGCATACCGGATTAGTGGAAAGAAAAAGATCAGCAGAATTAGCTAATCAGCTTCCCAGAAACATTACAAGCGAGACTGAAATATTGCATCTTATATCACAACTTTTGAACATTATACACATTTTTAATTTTGCAGTATTATTACTGTCACAATTCCACATATTCGCAACAAACAAACACAAAGCCAGGCGACCAACATTCGATCACGTAATCTACATTTCCACAAGCTTTTGGAAGCAATCAAAATCAACAAAAGTGCAATGATATACAAGTGCTATAACAAGTCTCAGGTAGCTTAACGCAGTACACGTAGCAAGGTTTTTTTAAATAATATAATAAATAAAAAGAAAACAGATAGAATAGAAAAAGAATAGAGCAAGCTATTGTTAGAGGTCTTTTTTTGCTTTTGTTAATTGTATAATAAATGAAAAGAAAACAGATAGAATACAAAAAGATAAGAAAGCTAGAGTTATTTTTTATTTTTTTTATATATAAAAGAAAAGATTGATTAGTGAAATTAAAGAATGATTTAATAAAAAATGAGAATGATTAGTGTCTCTAATTGGCTTGTTTAACTAAGCCCTCAAAACACTTCTTATTTACTGGTACAGTATTGAATGATTTGTAGATTATATTTAATAGTTTACACTTTGCAAAAACGTTTGCAGTTAGATTTAATATTACATTCTTAAGGACTCTATACTTGCATTTCTTTTCGGGAGCACTAGTGGTCCTAAAAAAATAGGAACAGACACCTTCTGATCAATGACAGAAATGAACCTTCCCATTGATATTTGACTCCTTAAAGGTTTTTTTTAACCTTTGTAATGCCATTTTTCTAACTTTATTAAATGTATGTCATCTTTTGTGGCAAAAACGTTACATTTGTAAAATTGTATCAAAATTTTTAATTAAACAATAAATTCAATTAAAATAAATTGAAAAAAATTAAAAAGAATAAGTAACCAGTCAAATGAAATCAGCATCAACAATTCATCTTTGCATGGCACAGAAGAGCACAAATGTGGCATTAAGGAATATTTACAGAATTTTTGACAAGACTCAGAGGTGGCATTTAATGCATCTCATAATAACAATGTTATGAGGTTAATGTTTTAAATATAAAGTTTTGAATATAGAAATTTAAATTATTTAAATGACTCAATTTATACTTTAAAAATGAAACTGAAACCGCCAGTAGGTGGCAGCAAGTCACTGTCTTTGTCACTGAATCTTTCATTCAATCGATTCGTTCAAACGGCTGATTCATTTAGGAACGAAGCAAGTGACTCTCTTTATGAATGGGTCATTGAATCATTGACTCACTAGATTTGTTCAAAAGCAAAGATTCATTCATAAACTAAACAGCGCTGTGTCAAAGACTATAGATGCGCAGCGGCTCAGCTGTGACTTTGTTTTTGAACTATATTTTTGTTGAGGAAATAGAGCAAAATAGACAACAGTATTCCTAAAATGTAAGTCACTTAATATTAACTTTTGTATAAAATCAAAAATGTATAAAACTGTTGTATAAATTCAATTTCACATTTGCAAACTCTTTTCATAATAATTAAAAAGCTGTTACCCTTAGTTACTTCCTTAGTTCATTGCGATCTCACATTTTCCATTTTAATGAATGAAGTTCTCTACACTGCACACTGAATCTATTATTTACATCGTCTCTACACTTTGTTTGTTACAATGAATGACACAAACTGTAGTCTGCTTTCACGATCTGTGCTGTGATCAAGCAGGACGCGCAACGATAGAGAAGCATTTCTATTGGCTGCAGTCTGCAGGTAGGCTATTATGGAAAAAGACGCATTGCACAGCGAACCATAAACACAGCGCTACGTTTATGTGCAGAACTAGGTTCGCTTTCGTAGCCTTTTGAATGGATAAAATACAGAAATCACTTTAATTTCCAAACTGCCAATAACATGACTAGTTCACTGGTCAAACCAATTAGTGGGCCGTTCAAAATACAGGGCTCATAAATCACATTGCTCTAATGGGATCTTAATGGGGTAGATCAAAATTAAGTAGGAGTGCTTTTCTCCACAGTGTGAACCCGCTAGCTTTTACTGGGACTTCACATTACCAGTCTCAGATTGTCAGGATTACTTTGGTCGATCAATATACTATCTTGAATAACTCTGCCCACCAACACTAAGAAGCTGAAATTGCATTACAGATGGAGATGCTCCTCCCCAGACCAGACCAGATGAGTTAAGTCATTATATAAAAATACCCTTGAAATGGAAAATACAGCATGATTTTCAACATGACAATACACAGTGCCTCAAGGCCAACATGACAGAGGTTTGAAAAGTAAACTGTAACGGCACAAGCTGCATTACTTAGGGATTCTCCAAGTCTGAAATTATTTTTGTTATCTCATCCCTTATGACAAGCGAAACAAGGGTGGGGCAGTAAAACAGTGAGAAATGCTTATTTTCTCACCTGCCAAAATAGAAACAAATGAACGTTGCTGTATGTTTGTAACATCTCCACAACTGTCAGCTCTCATAAAGGATACATCACATATAGTGAGTGTTAATGTCCTCTTAAGGCCCAAGCCTTACTCACCCATTGAGTTCAGATGACCAGACCATGGTCGTGTCCTTCATAGAGAGCACCTCTACTTATACCATTCTGTCATGTCATGCATCAGTACGGCACGCAGTTCAACTAAACACAACTAAATGTCATTCTGCCACAATATAATTCTCCTTTGTTATGAATTATATGACCTTTTAGCAGGTGGGCGTAGTGTGTGTGCCATCGCTACTGTAAATAGCTGAACAGTGACACCTTGTGGTTTACTTAGAGCATGCACGTAATGCAACCATTGTGGGAGAAAAAAATATATACTGTTGTAAAGTAAACAAATCATCTATTTTATTTAAACTATGGGCACTTTTGTCCCTGTAGACTACAAACAAACTCTAGACTAAAACACACTGTCGAAAATTTGTTTGTGTACTAAAAATGACCAACAATGAATGTATATGGATCACTGAGGAATTCTGTTATTTTTGATACACTATCAATATTTGCAGTTGCAAATTGTTCAGACAGCATTATATGGTGGAAAAGACATTGAAGCCATTTTTTGAGGAAAAAGACTGTACCTGTTGTCTGTCTTGCTAAGGCTAATATCATAGCTATAGCATTTCATTTTATTTATGTGAAATAAATACAGCATTAACAATACATTCTGCCACGTTTTTTGAAAATTGCTCCTTGACTGGAGATGACACACAATAATAATTTAAATGTAATATTTACCTTGATTGTTCTCTGTATTTTCACAGATACTGCGTCATATTTAACCAACCCTTACCAAAAAGTAGTATACTTCAAGTTTATTTTAGTAAGTATACTTAAGTAAAGTTCAAGTATATTATTAAGTATACTTTCCTATTTTTAGTTTAAAAGAAGTATACTAATAGCACACTTGAATAAACTTATTTTTCGTAAGGGAAAGCATGCTCTTCGGTGACACTTTCGGGAAAAAAAGAAGAAACGTTTGTTGTGGAAATTACGCAAAAACTAGGAGACCGTCGTATTTATAAAAATAAATAAATAACTTGAATAAATGTATTTCTAACAACATTTTTCCCACTTGTTTAGAGCGACGTAATTTTTAATGTGATAATTCTCGACAAGTTTGAAATATTGTACTGGACTACATTGCTTTTAATTATGACTGAGAAGTAACAATCGGTGTACATTAAAGTAGCAAATGTCGTTCTGATATTATGTGCGCGTGTCAAAATCAGATTGTTTATTTAGTGCAAAGCCTGCAGTTAATTTGGGACATTTTAAGATGCAGTCAGTGGAAACAAATGGCCTCCTGTTACACAGAGGCCCAATCATTATACAAAGTGGCTTCATTAAACTCTGAGCTTCATTAAACAAAGACGTTCTTCACAATTATGAAAGGGATTCCAAAGTGCATCCTAATTAATTAGTTCTGTAAACAGCTCAAGGTTATCTGTTTATGTGCTGTCTCATGACTGGGAATTACTGCACAACTTTTCTCAGGAGATTCAAAAACAAAACTGAGAAGCACAGGCTACTTTATAGTTAAGTTATTGATATTATATTTAACTCACTCATCTTGATTTCCTGATATAACATATATGGGAAGACACAAATAAGTTAAATGGCTCAGAAACAGCTTTTCTGAGACTATTAATAAGCACAGACTAAAAAATATACTAAAATGTAGCAACCTGTATTACTAATATTACAATCTAGCAGCACACTTACTGGATGGTGTTGAGACACTCTCACTACTCAGAACCTACGTTTTTAAACTCTGATATATGCGAATATCTGTGCATGCCAGATTCCTAACTTCAGATAGAGCTGGCCTTGGCAAATACATAACAGCAATGAGTTATTCCACGTGACTACTGATAACACCCACATAAATTTGGAAAAGAATGCATTGACTTAATTCCCATAACAAACCTTCAAATATTAAACATTGTTATGGCATAATCTTCATAGCTGGAGGCATTCGTGACAAAAAAAGAATGACACAAACCATTTCATTGCAAATCGCTGGCAATTTAGCCACTAATATGCTTTTTAAATGTGAGTTTACTATATAACAGAACCAAATACAGCCATTCTTTCTTAAGACTTCAGTGTTAACTGGGTTAGTATAATGCTTTAGCAGGTAAAATGCCTGGTAAACAGTATTGTTCCTCGCACCAGGAGGGAGAAGGTCTATTTATATCTGATTGTTTTCACTGTGCAGACAGCCAGCCACCATTCAGACTTTTCTAGGCTCTGCTCTATGTGAGGGAAATGATCCCTTCAAGCGTGTCTTATGTTTATATATGTTATAAATGCACTGCCATGAAGACACCCAAGCGGGAAGCGCATATCCACACGGCACTGTTGTAAATAACAGCTGCAGCAGTGTTCAGCTGTGATGTATGATCCAGATAAATTATTTGTGGAGGCTATAACACATACTTTGCAACAGACACACACATAGAACTGAAGCACATTTTGTAAAATGATAGTCTCTCCCTTAAGATGTCCAATGACAGAGATGGTCGGCCTGAAAGCAGCCATATATGGCTAAAACCTTTGCACTCTCATCAAGCAGAATATGAGAACATATTTGCAGGATGAGTTGTCAGCATGGAGCCAGGCCAAAACAGTATAAATCCAAAATTCCCTGACACTGGATACTCACCCATCGGAAGCCCCTCACAGTCTGACATTATGGAGTAAAGTGGAAAACTCTCTCTGAATGGATAGTGTCCAAAACAAAACTCTGACGATGAAACAAACGGCTCTTTGAGATTGCGTACACCATCCGACCTCTCTGCTTCTGCCCTCGCTGGCCAGCTGAGAACCATGGGATGCAAAGAATGCATATCAAGCACTCATGGCCCCGGCCACTATTGGACGATAAATATGTTTACACCCTCCCTCTTTCCTCTGGGGGCAATCCATTTAATCTGACCGGCCTGCTACACTGAGAGGCTCCATTACCGGATACAAATGCTGTCACTCTAGCTATTTTGAAGCCAGATGAACCCATCCAACCCTAAATTTAACAGTGGCTACGACAGCTATTTGAAGTTTCATTTCTTGTTCTAAAATAGAAACAAAGAAAAAAGACAATATTTTATGTAATGCCTGTATTGTTGTATCAATATCACATGTGTATCATTAAGTTTTATAAGTAATCTTAAATCACTGTTATATGGGGATATTTCATTGTGTGAATATTGTTGGAATTATGATGGAATAATAATCATCATCACCACCACTACAAGCATCATCATCGTCATTGTTGTTGTTGTTGTTTTTAGTATTATTATTTTATATAAGAATTATTATTATTATTACATTGGCTGCCACTTTCCATATTTTACATAAAACTCAAAATGTGTTTATTCAAAATGTGTTTGATGACTCAAAATAATGGAGCAAGTTGCTTTTATTATTACAAACAATTGTGGTAGCTTGTGGTATTCACCAGTCAGATATGTATCATTAAGTTCATTCAGAATTTAAAAGTAATCTTAAAGGGATATTTCACCCAAAAATTTTATTTCTGTCATTCCTTATCATTTACTCACCCTCAAGTTGTCCCAAACCTGTATGAGTTTCTTTCTTCTGTTGAGCACAAAAGAAGATATTTTAAGTAATGTTAGTAACCAAGCAGTTGACGGTAGCCATTGACTTCCATAGTATGGAAAAATTACTATGGAAGTCAATGGCTATCGTCAACTGTTTGGTTTCCAATAGGTTTTTTTTTTTCAAAATATCATTTTTGGGTGAATTATCCCTTTGAATTTTAAATAAGAAAGAAAGAAAGAAAGACAGAAAGAAAGCTTATTTGACAGATTGATACTCCACTTTATACAGTGAGTGTATTGGGACCACAGTTGGCAAGTACACCACCAGGTGGCACTGTTGTAGCAAAGTTACATTTAAGCTCTCAGTTGATTTTTTTATTTGGTTGCTTTTGGATTTTTCCTTGAAATGGAAAACACACTGAGAACTAATAGGCTATTCTGAACGTTTTAATTCACATAAAGTGATAAAGGCAAATGAATTTTGTGCTTCCTAGCCGTTTTCATCTTATGTACCACCACAACCCCATCAACACATAGCCTACTCCTTCATTGACACAAACCTGAAATGTGTTCCCTTCAACTTATATTATTCTTGACATCGCTTAGCATTATCATTAATGTCAATTAAAAATATAACAATACTGTGGGTGAAAAACTGACACACCATGCACATTTACAAAACTTGCACACATTGCACATATCATATTATTTTCTCTCCTTAAAATGCACTATTGTTTTTCTGTTTTATAAGTTTCACAAAGCACAATCAAAATCCTTACAAGTGCTTCCTGGAACCTGCTTTAGTCCCCCCAGTGTATTTGGACCCCTGTTTAAAAACCACTGAATTAATTGACATTATTGGCATTTTGAATTTATGATTTGGAATCTTTTAAAAGGTGTTTTGATATTTTTAGATTTGCCTCTAACTGATCAACATCACATGTATTTCGCATTTTAGAGAGTTCACGACAGGTTACTGTAAACTATGCCAAGTGTTTGACTTTCAAATATATGTTTGCTTTGGGGGAGTCTCTCTGAAAACACCGAAGGTCAATCTTAGGTCCCCATCAATGCCTTGGTAAGTTTACAACTGGGGTTTTCAGAGTTGCCAGATTACTTCTGAGCTCTTTCTGTATTGTTTAGGATATAATGTCAGGAACCTACATAAGAAAGTCATTTACATGGCTCTGAATCAGTTGTCTTTGGCTCAGTCCCCATTCTCTGCTGGACTTCTGTAGACCCTTTGAGACCTCCACATGGTTGAATCCTTATTTGCAAAAGAGCGTGGGGGGCTCACTCTCTCCAAACGTAACTTCACCCCTATGTCAAAACCAACCTCCAAACATAACCTCAACCACCACCTCCAACAGTAACCCATCCAGCCCCACAGAGTTTGGATCAGTCCTGTTGTTTTCTCAGAGTAATCGCTGAAAATTACTTTTACTGCTCTAATGTACTCCTGAAACACACAAAATTGGTGCCCATTATCACAAATTGATCGTAAAAAGTCTGAGAGTCCCGCTAAATGGTGTTTAAAGAGGCCCTTGTACACATGACAGATGTTACAACACCAAAGATTACATGTCTTTACATATTAAGCGTAATTTGAAAAGAAGGTGGACATTTCACCTTAGCCGAGCCTTAAACTGGAGGGCATCATATACGGGCAACCGCTGCCAGAACCTCTCTAACAGGAATGACAGAAAGCCAGTTTGGCTGTGATTTGCATTTAATTAATATTCCTGAAAGACATGTACTGGTTCTATTGTAACGATGCTGACTAATGAACTCCTAATGGTGCCAGATTTAACAGTCTCCTGACTGATTCCTTAACTGTTTTATGGATATTGGGGCAATCTGCTAATTACAGAGACTTAACACATTGTGACTGTGTCTGAAAGTTTTTATGCAAACTGTGATAATAAGACTATTGAATAAACTACCTGGGATTTCTTAACTGTTTTGCTTATAGTTAAAGTAAATAAACAACAGTTCTTGCATTTGATTTGGCAGCTAGATGTAAATCAGTAACAATCTGATCATGTAGAGCTGGAACATATGGAGTCATTTATAAATATAAATATGAATTCAGATATTTCTTTAAAATGTTCAGTAACACTTCATAGTATAGGGACCAATTCTCACTATTAACTAGTTGCTTATTAGCGTGCCTATTATTAACATATCGGCTGTTTATTAGTACTTATAAAGCACATATTCTGCATGACCATATTCTACATCCCTAATCATACCCAATACCTAAACTATTAATAAGCAGCAAATTAGGAGTTTATTGAGGCAAAAGTCATAGTTAATGGCAATAGTTGGACTTTAAAATAAAGTGTGACCAAATTGTCAAATTTTGTCATGGCTGATCAACTTTTTGATTCTGATAAAACATTTTTTTTACAATTCATCTTTTTTAGTTGCATCTGAGTCATAACTGATTGATGATTAATGATTTTTTGTCATGGCTGTAATTGACCTATTTGGTTAAATCTTTATTAAAATTTTTTATTAACATTTTTTCTTTATTTTGTCATGGTTGCTACTGATTTTTTTGGGGTTTGTTTTGTAAAACTTAAGATTTATTAAAAATGTATTAAAAATTCAACTTTATTTTCTCAAACTGAACATTCTGATTTGATTAAAACATTATGTATCGTTAAAAATATTTTACTAAATAGGACATTTATTTTGTCATGACTGCCACTGAATTTTGGTTCAGTTAAAACTTGATTCTTTATTTTAAGAACAAATATGTATTTTATCATACCTGCTGCTGAACTATTTGATTTGGTTAAAACCTTATTAATCGTCATTAAATTGTTTTATTCAAAAATCTTTATTTTGTCTGCTACTGAACATTTTAATTCAGAAAAAACGTATAAACGTTTATTAAAATGCTTTATTAAAAACAAATATTTGTCATAGCTGTTATCGAACTTAAAAAGTTACATTTTAGTTGTAACACCAATAAGACTGAAGAAACTACACAAGTGCCAATAATAATAAACAATAATCAATAAATATTATTAATAAAATGTAGTAGTTTTCTCATGGATTAAACTAAAAACAACTGATGATTTAACTTTGAACTAAATGATGATTTATGTCAAATAAATCTCTGTAGATGTCAAAGACATCAAGTAAACATGTTCTAGTCCCCTGAGAAACTGTAAAACAGGCACGAGGTTAGAAGGCCCTCAGAAACAAAAGGCTTCAAAGCTTTGATTTCTCCAGCAGCTGGCCCAGCACCAGAACCAGAACCAGCATCTCCAGCCCCAAGCGCTCAGGCCAGCCAGACCGAGAATGATTTACAGAAGTTATGTGTCAATCCACAACAGTGGAAAGAAGACCTGGTGGACCCACTATGATGGATGACCCTTAACTGTGGCACGACTTAAAGGCATTAGAGGAGGACAGAGAGGAGGAGGAGGAGGAGGAGGGGGCGTTAGATTCAAACACAAAGCACATGAAGCACTTCATGTGGAAGTACGAGCAGATATCTCAAGACTTTGCTGTATTTCTGAATTTGACATGCTCGAGAGTGCAAACAAAAAGAATGAGAGATGGGTTACCTGTTAACAAATTCTTTAGTCAGTGAATGTTTTTATGAAACTGTGACCTTCATATGACAACATCTTTCTTGTCTCATCTCATTTGTTGTGTTGAATCTGATTGGGGAAACAGATCTAAATGCCACTAGAATTAGAAACCATTTCATATGGTGGTGCACTAACTGGACCAGCATGAAAAACTATACTTTGACTTAGTTGCAGTGGCGTAGCCAGAATTGTAATTTTGGGTGGGCCTATCATAAAATGAGGGGGCCGCTCTATATTACATGTAGTCTATAATGTCTATATTAAATGTGTGCATTTCCAAGTGTTTGTGCGGCGTGTGGAAGCTGAATAGCAATGCGCCTATACTGCATGACAGTTAACATGGAGGCACTGCTGCGATCACTTGCACTTATACTCCGCCATTTTTGGTCATACAGACAAGAATAATTACAGCACTAACTGGACCAGCATGAAAAACTATACTTTTAAAAATGTATTATGGAAATAATATACTTTAAAATAATATACTTATATGTTAAAGGGGTCATATGATGCAATTTCACGGTTTCCTTTCTCTTTGGAGTGTTACAAGCTGTTTGTGCATATATAAGATCCCTAAAGTTGCAAAGACTAAAGTGTCAATCCCAAAGAGATATTCTTTATAAAAGTAAAGACTCGTCCACGCCCTCCTAAAACGCCTCGTTCTAACACGCCCCAACATGTCTACGTCACTATCTGGGAAGATTTGCATAACACCGCCCAAATGTTCATGCAAAAAAAGAAGGCGTAACTTTTAT